>NW_017616947.1:3132610-3204250 GCF_001879475.1 Ipomoea nil
TATTCAAATATCTATTGGTTAGCTTTCAAACACTGTATGAACTCGTGTTTAACCCCTCATTACTTAATTTCCTTAAAGACATTCCTTGAGAACGATACTCACTAAACTTCACCACTAAAATCAACTTTCACTTAGCAAGCAAGGCGAAGGTCGATCTAGTTCGTGAGGGTCAATTCTCCACCTATGGAACATGAGGGGTTCGACTGGCACTATATGAAACACCCCACTTTTCTTAAACTTACTTAACAAACTAAAACCAAAATAAGATAAACTAAGCAGCGGAAAAGTAAACTTAATTGACAAACTTAGTAGGAGTGTCACCGCCACAACCACCTTCCCACGGTGATTGCACAGGCTAAGGGTAAAACTAAACGTCAAGTCAAACTAACATCCGAATAACTAGGGGAATACAACCCCGGTGTCCGGCACCAACAAAAGAGATAACATACTACAAAAACCAAATAACAAGAGTTTAGACTACAAGTCATCTAACTAACTAGTCTAACTCGTACTCTCTCGTACCTACGAGCTGGGCCCACCTGAAAGGGGTTAACAAACAACGAGTAGCAAGCAAAACCCGTTAGCACGAAGTTAAGTATAACACCACTCAACCCTGTAAAGTAAATACAGTATATACTTTGGAAAACAGAGTCTACAGTCTTGAATCAACCACTTAAACACTTAAATCATACTTTGGCGTTAGCTTCTAGATGTTTGTAACCTAAGTAATAAGTAGGCATACTTATTCAATAAACAACTTATCACATTCTCATCTCATGAACAAACTAAGTTTCTCATTTACTCAAATAAACTCATTATTTCTCATATAACTCAAATAAACATTCATGAGCTGTCATATACTTATCATGCATTCTCTTGCAAGATGTATAACTCACCACAAGCTCATAATATCAATCACGCAATCTAGTGCAAGACGTATAACTCATAAGCAACTCATACTATCAAATAACTCATAAGCAATCTTATGCTACTAATCATGCAATCTCGTGCAAGATATATAATAAGCAAATTAAACTCATGCTACTAATCATGCAATCTCGTACAAGATATATAACAAGCAAACTCATGCTACTCATCATGCAATCTCGTGCAAGATATATAATAAGCAAACTCATGCTACTAATCATGCAATCTCGTGCAAGATATATAATAAGCAAACTCATGCTACTAATCATGCAATCTCGTGCAAGATATATAATAAGAAAACTCATGCTACTAATCATGTAATATCGTGCAAGATATATAAGTATACGTACATATACATATACACTCTTTTGTAAAAAGAATACTTTTTCTGTGGAGGTTTCTTAGAGCCAAAAAAATGACTCGCTTTGCTTCTTCCTTTCTTAGAGTCCAAGACTCGCTTTCTTAGAGTCGTGTTGACTCACTTTCTTAGAGTCTCAATGACTCGCTTTCTTAGAGTCGTGTTGACTCGCTTTCTCTTTACTCGTGGGTGAGGCCGGGTTTCACCATAATGTGAATGGACCTATTGGACACGGCGTATAGCCGGCCAATCTCTCATCCCGCCCACAGAACCAATCTCGTGATTCCAAAAACTCAAGATTTGTGGAATCAGGTATCGAACTATCAGTGTGCACACCCCTGACCAGGATTCCAAGCCTGGCGGGCAGTTTCCAACCTTGTAACGTGGGAATACGCCGCGTTACATGAAATCGGACCGCAATGTCCGTTGCTTTCTACTCTGAAAGGACATAGTTTAAACGGGTCCTCCAAAAACAAGATTTTTCTCACAATAGATATATATAAATATATCACTCAAGCATCTCAAATATGCAGCACTTATCTTATGCAAAAAAAATGCACATACTTCTCAACTCATTCTCAATAGATAAGATAAAGGTTTTCTACATGGAAATGAGATTTTAGAAAATAATACTTAGGCTCACATTGGCCACTTATGCACTTTTAAAACATGAAATGCTCAAATGCACTTTACTGTAACATATGCTTCTACTTTCTATTCACTGTGAAACTCAACAAATTTCATAAATCATGCTTGTTACTCATAACTTAGTAAAACTTCTCAATAAACACTTAGCAAGTAGTTGACATGCTATTGGAACTCAAAGATATTTTTAAAATAACATGCTCAATATTTAGAAACTTGGCAGTGAACTTCAACAATTAATAACTACCACTTTAGGCATGCTTTGCTAGCTAAAATCAACCATTTAGGCTCATGCTTCTCTATTCAACAATCATACTATGTGTTAGATATATTAAATAAAATATATTTAATATAATATATATTAAATATAATATAATATATCTATAATATATATTAAATATAATATATCTATATATTATATTTATATATTAAAAAGAGAGAGAGAGAGAGGAATAGATAACTTGATTGATGATTAGAAATGCTTGAATAACAAATCTATTTATACTAGATAAGATAATTCAAATGCTAAAATAAAGGAGTTAATGCTCCATGTAAAGCTAACATCATGGCCATGTACTGCACCTATAATTACTCCCATTATTTTTAACCAATTAACTAACTACTTGGTTTAATATTACTAATAATAATAATAATAATAATATTATAACATTGCCTCCTTTAAACCAAGTTGGATATATTGGTCATCCCAATTTCTTTCTTCAATTTGAGAAATGTCTCCGTCTTCAACGGCTTCGTAAAGATATCTGCAACTTGACATTCACTTGAACAATACTCAATGTTGATTTGTTTTTCAACAACCAACTCTCTGATTTTGTGATACTTGATATCAATGTGTTTGCTGCGACCATGAAAGACTGGATTTTTGGACAACGAAATTGCTGATTTGTTGTCACAAAAAATAGTTGTAGGTGCTTCTTGGTTGTGTTGTAGAAATTCCAAAATTCTCCTCAGCCAAACTGCTTGAGTAGCACAGTTTGCTGCTACAATATATTCTGCTTCTGCGGTTGAAAGTGCTACAATCTGCTGCTTCTTTGAAGACCAAGAAAATATAGCTGAACCAAGATAGAAGGCATATCCTGATGTGCTTTTTCTGGTCTCAATATCTCCAGCCCAATCACTGTCTGTGTACCCAACAAGTCTCACATCTTCATTAGTGGAGTAAAAGATTCCATCATTACTCGTACCTTTGACATATCTCAGAATTCGCTTTGCTGCAGCCCAATGTGATTCTTTTGGTTCCTCCATGAATCTGCTAAGTATCCCAACTCCAAAAGAAATATCTGGCCTTGTTGCCACCAGATACCTCAGACTTCCAATTAAGCTTTTATAAGACGTAACATTCACATTCTTACCACACTCATCTTTGGACACCTTTAACTTTTCAGCTACCGGAGTTGAAACTGGTTTGGAGTTTTCCATTTTGAACTTTTTCAAAATATCAGCAGCATACTTCTTTTGTGAAATAAAGATTCCACCATCCATCTGAACAACCTCAAGGCCAAGAAAGTAAGACATAAGGCCCATATCGGTCATTTCAAACCTCTTAATGAGTGCCTCCCTGAATTCTGAGATTAACTTCAAGTTATTTCCAGTAAAAACCAGATCATCAACATACAGACAAATTAGAACAATATCACCAGAATCCGTGCATTTAACATACAAAGTGTGTTCATGAGGACATCTCATAAAACCACTTTCAACAAAATATGAATCAATGCAACCATACCACGCCCTAGGCGCTTGCTTTAAGCCATACAAAGCTTTTCTCAACCTGTACACTTTATTTTCCTCCCCTTTCTTCAGAAATCCTGCAGGTTGTTGAACATATATTTCTTCTTCAAGAAAACCATTCAAAAAAGCAGACTTGACATCCATTTGATGCAATTTCCAATCATTTTGAGCAGCAAGAGAAATAACCATTCGAACTGTATCAAGTCTACTTATAGGAGCAAAAACCTCAAAATAATCAATACCTGGTTTTTGCTTGTAACCCTTTGCTACTAACCGTGCCTTAAAACGGTCAATCTCTCCATTTGACTTGTACTTCGTTCTGTAAACCCACTTCACTCCAATTGGCTTCTTTCCAGGAGGTAAATCTGTTAACTCCCAGGTACCATTCTTCTCAATGGCACGTATCTCCTCATCCATCGCCCTAAGCCAATGAGTTTCTGTAGCAGCCTCCTCAAAAGATAAAGGATCACAATCTACAAAGAGAGCAAATTGAACAATCTCTTCATCAGACAAGTCATTATCATGACCCAAAACATAATCTTGCAAGCGAGCTGGTAAGTGGCGCTCGCGCTGAGATCGTCGAACTGACGACTCTGGCTGTGAAGGAGACTGGACATTATCTGGAATCGGTTGCTCTTCAACAATATTTTCAACAGCAGGAATAACAACTGAACTTTCATCTTTAGCTAATCAATCCAAGCACCATATTCATCAAAAGTGACATCACGACTTATAACAACCTTTTTAGTTTAAGGATTGTATAGTTTATAAGCCTTTGAAGCGTCACTATAACCAATGAATATGCATTTCTCACCTTTATCATCCAACTTCTTTCTCAATGGATCTGGCACGTGGGCATATGCCAAACATCCAAAAACCTTGAGATATTTGATAGAGGGTTTTCTCCCACTCCAAGCTTCTTCGATCGTCTTATCATGGACACTCTTAGTTGGACACCTATTCAACACATAGACAGCACAAGCAACAGCTTCTGCCCAAAAAGGTTTAGGCAGACCCTTGGATTTCAACATGCACCTCACCATATCCATGATCGACCTATTCTTCCTCTCAGCCACTCCGTTTTGTTTTGGAGTGTATCTAGCTGTCATTTGGTGCTGAATACCCTTTTCTTTCATAAAATTATCACAAGCAATATATTCTGTACCTCTATCAGTTCTCAAAATTTTAATTTCATAACCACTTTGCTTCTCAACAAAAGCCTTAAATTGTTTGAAAACATCACATGCTTCAGACTTTTGCTTCAGAAAGTAAACCCATGTTTTTCTACTGAAATCATCAATGAAAGTAATGAAGTACTTACAACCTCCATGTGAGGGAACCTCCAACGAACACAGGTCTGAGTGAACAATCTCCAACTGTTTTGTAGCTCTCCTTGACTTGCCCACGGGAAAGGGATCTCTATGCTTCTTCCCAATCACACAAATCTCACATATACGATCAGGGACATTCACAATAGGTAAATCAGAAACAAGTTCCTTTCTCGCAAGATAGTTTAACCCAGAAAAATGAAAATGCCCAAACTGCATATGCCATAACCAATTATCATCACAAACTTCAGAATTAAAGCAATCAAGGAGAGTATGCTTAATTTTCAAAGGAAATAGTCAATTTTGGGACATATTTACCTTTGCAATCAAAACTCCTTTAGCATCTGCAATGGTACAACACTCCTGAGCAATATCCATCTTATATCCTTTTTCTGACAACTGTCCCATACTCAACAAATTTTGGTGTAGTTCAGGAACATAGAACACATCGGATATAAAATTGCGAGTACCATCCTTCAACTGAATAGAGATTTTACCTTTTTCCAAAATTGGCACCTTTGACTTATTGCCAAACGTTACTTCAGACCAGACTGATTCATCTAGTTCGGAAAACAATTCTTTCTTCCCACACATATGGTTACTACACCCAGTATCCAAGAACCATATGTTCTTATCAGCAGAAAAACTATCACTGGCCAAAAGTAAGGTTTCAGAATTCTCACCAGACTTTTCAGCAGTATTTTCAGCAATGTTTGCTTGATTTCCACGATTGTTGTCCTCATTATACCAACAATCTGCAATCTTGTGCCCATACTTGCCACAATTGTAGCAATGAAATGGAAATTTACCTTGTTTGGTATTACCTCCACCTCTTCCTTGGTTGGAGTTACCACGACCTCTTCCACTAGAACCTCCTCTTCCTCTTCCACGACCTCTACCAGATCCTCCACCTCTTTGATTAGTGCCAGTCACATTAAGGGTGACTTGACTCTTCAAAGCTTCTTCTGCTAGTGGTTCCGATTTTGACGCAATCCTGTCAATATGACTTTCTACCATACCTTTCAGCTCTGCAATTGATAAGAGCTCAGTTTTGTGTGACTCTGTGATCGAAGCCACCACATGGTCATACTTCATCGGCATAGTTCGAAGAACTTTTTCAACCACTGCACCATCTTCAATCGTATCTCCATATAGCCTCATCTTATTCACCATATCAATAAGACGAGTGAAATACGCATCTACTGTTTCTGTAGAGGTCATCTCACAATTATCGTACAACCTTCTCAACGACTGCAACTTAGACTTCTGTGCCCGATCGACTCCTTTGTGTGACACCTTTAAGATGTCCCAAGCTTGTTTTGCTGTTTGAGCACGAGCTAATTGGCCAAAAATGGAATAATGAACACCTTGGTGAATCTGACCCAAGGCCAATTTATCTCGCCGTATAGCGGCTGCATCAGCTCCTTCGGGTAGACTGGGATCAACAAAGCTCCAAAGATTTTGAGCTTGCAAATGTGTGGACATCATAATTTGCCAATAATTGTAATCGAGTTTCCCGTCCAATTTGGGACCCGTCCATACAATATTGAAATTTGTAGCCATATTTCACTACGGGAAATATCTCGGGGTTGAAAGGTTGACTGGCTCTGATACCAAATATTAGATATATTAAATAAAATATATTTAATATAATATATATTAAATATAATATAATATATCTATAATATATATTAAATATAATATATCTATATATTATATTTATATATTGAAAAGAGAGAGAGAGAGAGGAATAGATAACTTGATTGATGATTAGAAATGCTTGAATAACAAATCTATTTATACTAGATAAGATAATTCAAATGCTAAAATAAAGGAGTTAATGCTCCATGTAAAGCTAACATCATGGCCATGTACTGCACCTATAATTACTCCCATTATTTTTCTAACTACTTGGTTTAATATTACTAATAATAATAATAATATTATGACATACTCAGCAAATAAACAATCCAAGTCTGATAGTTCACAAGCTCAAAAACAGTGAAAATTTCCAAATACTTCTGCAACATTTTCTTATACAAAACATTCATAAATAGCTCAAAACTTAACCAAACTTAACGAAATCAAAGTCAAAACGTGCGTCAAGACGACCCCGAGGTATCGAGCCACAAGGGCCCATGACACCCCGTCCGAAATGACATGTAGCTGAGCCACAAGGGCTAGGCCACTGCACTGGAGGCATTCAACGGACCTTGGGGCGGGGCTCAACTAGGCCCACCCCTCAGACCGCCTAGCCACCGGCTCTAGGCAACTGCCCTCTCCTAGGGCCGTTCCCTAGGCCCGGTTGGTAACGGCCTTAGCCAACGGTCCCTTTGTTGGGCCGTTGGTTTAGACCGGTCAACTTACTAGTGCACACAGTCTGTGCATCAGATGGTTTCTTTTCATCTGCAAAAATAGCTCAGGCATTTCTAACTTATCCAAAACATCAAAAACACATCATAGACAAGTAATAGATCATTTAATAGCTCCAATACAACATATATCTAGCATTTCTACTCATTTCTACTCATCAAAGACTTCATAGAGTCTTGTAAAAAGCTTGGGAGTCCATGGGTTATACCTTTGTAGCTTTTTCTCCTTCTAGCTTGGTTTCCACCTCCCTTTTCAGCTAGCTACAACCCCCTTCACCTCCTAAACATCTCAAACAAACCATACAACCAACCTAACTTATTAGCTCAGAGAATGATGGAAGCAAAGATGAAATGGAAGGCTAGGATAAAAAGGGAAAAGATGAAGAATACTTATTGTGCTTGCTTGTGTTCTTGCAGGAGAGCTCAATGGTGGAAACAAGAGGCTAAGTCTGATAAGGGATCAATATATAGGAGCACAAAACCCTAGGTTGATTCCATATGATTGGTTGGTGGAAAAAATGTAATAACTTTGGCTAGAAAGGTGCTATCAGACAACTTTGGAGTGGTGTGGTCCACCAAGCTTCATGAACCAAGAGCTAGATTTGCTATTTTAAATAGTTTGGGGTTGAAAAGGGAATTTTCCCAAAATGATTTCTAGATGACCACTTGGTTTAAACTTCTCAGAATTCTCCCGATTTCACTCAGATATATTTTTTATTTCAAAACGTGGCACGCAATGTACCTGGAAATTTAGGATATTGAAATTTAAATCTATTCTTGGTGTCAAATCAAATTTAAAAGGGCTCAAAATAATTTATTCAACACCATTTTCTTCATAAAAAATTTATGGAGTGAAAATTGGCTATTTTGGATTTTTTTAAAAACAGATTTTATAAAATAAATTTTTGGGTTGTCACACTATAGTCGTCGGAGGAGGCACTACCATTGGTGGAACCCGAACGATTTTCGTAGCCAACCACTAATTCGAACACTCAAGCAAATCATCCTCTTACCCGGCTCAGCACTCCACGAGTTGGAATAAGGTCACCACCAAAGAGGGGGTCTAGTGCAAGAGGCCCGAGGCCGTAACCAGAGCCGAAATGAGGGACATGTCATGGAGGGAGCTCAAACACGTTCACGACGAGGCCATCGATGAGAATATTGATCGTACGCCAACCATTAAGGGCTCGCAGGTCAAATGGCACCTACAACTGGGCAACTCCTTATAGCAGCTAGTATTTTTTGTTCATCCTTAACTGTCTTTAATTTTCAAAATTTTTTAATCATATGTTTTTGAAACTGCAAAAAAAATTAAAATTGAAGTGTAAGATTAAAATTAGTTAATGAATTAAATAAATTTGTACGTGTTTACCCTGTCTGTGCATCCATGGCCTATCTAATTGTTAAATATAAGTTGTTGCTGTTGAGTATTTTTTACGACTGGCAAATTATTGAATATTTTTTGGGTTGATAATGGGATGTGGTAGGGATATAAATACTGCTGGAAAAATCGCTATTTCCGTCCAACATTCTTCGATTTTCAGGCTCTGATACCATGTCCACGCTCTGATACCATGTCACGAAAGCAGAGCTAAGCTATGAACACTCATTCATGGCAAAGGAAGAATGCTTCACTCTTGGCTATGGGTTCAGTATATGCTAATTTGAAAACCACCACCTTATACATAAAGATATAGTTGCATATATTTAAAGAATTGTCTATGTTTTTTACAGTAGATTTTATTTATTGTTATAGTATGAATAAAAAATATGAATTGTAATATAATACTTCAAATAATGTTTCTATAAAAGTGAATTACAGTTTGAAATTTATCATGAAAAAAATAATCATATATTGTAAAAAATTTCAATAAATAAAAATACAAGTAAATATTACATATGCTGAAAGTAAAACTGAAACTAAGACTTAAACAAATTAGGTATCATGTTTCTATAAATTAATAGAATCAATGATTCAATTTAAATTGCAGAGAAATATACATTCACGACATAAAGATTACCAGGTTCCCAAAAGCTGAATATTGCATACAAATATTAACGGCACACATTCCATATTTTAGCTAAACATATAGAAAATTATTTACTCAAATACTTATCTTCGTTTCTTCGTTGCCATCTCTTCGAATTCATTTTCAGCTTCAAAAGACTTGTGCATTTTTTTGCAGATATATAGTTTGTCCATTTATCTACAAATTAGATTAAGAAATCTATTAGGGTTTTCGAGAAAATACGTAAAATTACATTTACAGATTGTAAAATAAAGAAAATATTACCTGATAGGGTAGGATCTTTCATGTGCTGCCATTTAAGACCCTATTTCTCGGTCGAACTATTTGTGGTAGAAGGATTCGAATCAGCTGTGTACTGGGTTTAAGAGTTAGAACTAATGAAATTGCAACCATATTTGTACTATTTTGGGTCTTGCATAGCTCCGATTGAGTATTGTGGTGAAATATTTGGCTTGGTTTCCATTTATGTTGAGGGACGACTGGACGAGGGTTTAAGGCAGAGTGGTGAAGAAGACGACAGGGAAACCGGGAGGGGAATTTGCGTTTAGAGGGGTGGGTTTGGTTTTTGTATGGGCAGGGGTTGGGTCGGGTATGGGCTTGAGATTTGGGTTAATCTTGAGTAACTGGGCTGGTTTAGCTTATATATATATATATATATATATATATATATATATATATATATATATATATATATATATATATATATATATATATATATATATATATATCATTTTTAATATATGATATTATATTGGATTAATAAATTATTATTAAATATATAATTTTTTACTGTAATTTTTGTTTTCATAATTTATTTATTAATTTTTCGAATTGAGTTATAATAATAAATTCGTTTGTTTAATTTTTAAAAATTACTCAAGTTGTGTATATAAATTTTATTGTTCTTTTCCATTTATATATATATTTTTGGATGTAGATATTGTTATTTATCGCATTATATCTCAAAAACTTGTGGACTCACCTGCTAAATTAGATTTTTATTCCAATAAGAAAGTACATATAAAAGACGGTTTAGCAAAGAAAGTTAAGCAACGGATAGTTACTGAAGACAAAAGAATCCTGAGTTGTAGCGAAAGAGAGAAGAGGATGACAGACGGTCTCGGGTATTGACTGAATGAGGAATGCCAAATGTTTTTAGTGCTTTTTATACGTATTGTTATGGTTATGTTGTGGATTATTGGGCTTGATTTATTAAAGTAATTGGACATAAACAGAAAAGATTTAATTTTAGTCTCAAAAAAATCTATTTAAGTACGGAGTAGTACGCAATTAAATTTCAAATTGGGTTAGATTGTATATTGTAAACGGGCCTATACTATTTTGGTCCAATTAAACATTTGTTTTTTTTTTCTTAAAAATATATGTATGTGTATGTATGTATCGAATTGTAATTGTATTTTTTAAAATTTTGGGTCTTCTTTATTATATTATTTATAAATTAGAAAAGGTGACCGTCATGGTGAATAATAGACATTAATTAATATTTGAATAATGGTAAAATGAGAGAACTGCTTTCAGGTTGTGGTTGAAAAAAATTAATTTTATTTATATTGAGAAATTGAAATTAAAATAGTTTTGAATATATTTAAATCATTTTATATAACTAAATTTAACTATGGTTAACTTTTAAATAAAAGGATAAATAAATATTTTTGAACTTACATTATTTTTTATTTTTTTTTTGTTGTTGCTAAATATACCTATTTGACCATAAAATTATCAATATTTTTAAATATAAAAGAGTTAACAATATTTTCTCTTATGAAAAAGAAAAGGAAAATTTTTTGTTTTTTTTTTAAAGCAAAGCATTGCATATATTAATTGAGCAAAACAGTAACAAAGTCTGGCGGCATGTAGCCCCAATACATTGAACTACTAGCCTGTGTAAAGGCTGTCGAAGCTAACGAATGTGCAACACAATTAGAAGAACGAGGAATAAACATAATAGAAATAGCAGGAAATAAGCTCATTAATTCCTTGCATGCTGAAGCAGCTAAACCATTATAAGTACGAATGTCTGTCGTTGATGAAGATAGATACTAGCACAGGTTCAAACAATCTGAACGGAGAGAACAACTGATGTTTCCCACGGTCTCGTAACCACGAAAGAGCCTCTTTACATGCAAGAGACTCAACCACAAATGAACTTGTAACACGGTGGTAGGGTCCCATTCTTGGCCGCCACATAGCCCCCAGCCGCATCTTGCATGATAAAACTATAGGTGGCAGCACTAGATTCCGGAGCAAACCCCGCGTCGAAGGTGCAAGTTGGCATAGGATTGTGAGCTGCCGACGGGGTGGACAGAACAGGGGGTGTGGCATGTGGTGTGTTAGCCGCGCGCCAAGCATCCAAAGCCGAGAGGGCAGCGTGCGAGACCACCCTTGGCAGCGCCAACTTACCCTCCCATACTGCACAATTCCGCTACGTCCAGATTGCATATAGAACAGAAACCATACGCTGCAGCGTTGCTTCATCCTTCTCATGCAACGTTGTATAAGCCAGCCTTCAAAACCAACTCCATCCTCATACTGCAACAAAAAATTAACATCATGCCAAACTTGCTTAGAGTAGTCACACAAAACAAGGGAATGCATGATGGTGGACACATTAGCCTCCGTGATATGATATCCAGGAGGAAGGTATGAAGGATGATTGAATAATGATTATGGCAAAGGAAGTTGGGATTAAGTGAAGTAGTTATGGTTTAATAAAGATAAGGAAAGAAGTACTAAAAGAATGATATTAAGATATAGTCTAATGCTATTATTGTTAAGGCAGAAGTGTCAAATAGGCCCATCTACTACTGCGAAGTGCTCAATTCTCACCACGAACTAAATTAAGTGTCAAATAGGCCCATCTACCAGCTAAATTTGTTTGATTAGCTTTTTTTGCAGGTTGCTAACAAGTTGTCTATTTAATCATTAAAAAGTATATTATATATAAGAAATCTGGACCTCAAATGGCCTGAAACGAGGGCAGCGGCGGCCATAGCTGCCGCCCCCTAGTTCCAAACGGCCATGGCCGTCCCAAGATAGCCATGGCCGTATAAAAAAAAATCGAAATCCTTAATCAAACTATTGAATGTTTGATACTGACAATAAAGATTGACCATCCAATGGTGCTGATTCTCTAGATTCCTCAATGCCTTGCCCTTAAAATTGTCTACAACTATGCCTACCCATTGTTGAACACTGTTGCCACAAATGTCTGTGATAGTGTCCCATAAAACATCCTCTGCATACTTAGAAGGCACAAATCCACCAGCTCTGCCGACTTGCTATTCGCCTCCGCCATAACTCCAAAAAAAAAAAAAAACTTCAACAAAGTCAATAATTAAGGCACGGTAGCAATCTGGGTAATTTTATTTTCAGCCGGGAAATGTTGGCGGAGGAGCCTGTGGACGGCGGTGGTCCATGGAGGTGAAAAACGGCGCGGATAGCCACTGGGAATTTTTTTTTTTGGTTATATATATAATTTTTTTAATTTTTTAATAATTGAATAGGCAACCTGTTAGCAACCTGCAAAAAAAGTCAATCGAACAAATTTAACTGGTAGATGGGCCTATTTGACACTTAATTTAGTTTGTGGTGGGAATTGAGCACTTTGCAGTAGTGGATGGGCCTATTTGACACTTCTACCTATTGTTAATAATAATAGTAGTATGGGTAACGAAAGAGAATCGGTTGATCTACAGGTTCCTCGTTAAAGTGGTTAGCTCGGGAGTGAGCTCATCAATCAAGTACTTGGCTTTGGAGCACGATTAATGGTACAACCCATGGACTCCCAAAGCTATTTCTATACTCTGTGAAGTCTATTTTTGAGTAGAAATGAGTATAAATGCTAATTTATTGAAGTGTTTGAGCTATTAAGTGATCTATTGTTGAGTTATGCTGTGTTGTTGATATTTTGGAAGTGTTGGAATGTTTGAGAAAATTATTGCAGGTGAAAGGAGTCCACTGGTGCACCGGACAGTGTGCACTAGTAGAAATCATGGACCTAACCAATGACCCTCAAGGGAGGCCGTTGGCCAGCCCCGTGGTTAGTCGGCTCTAGGGGGCGGCCCAAGGAGAGGGCCGTTTCCCTGAGCCGTGCAAGTGACGGGTCAAGGGGCGGAACTCGTCAAGTTTCGCCAAGAGCCCCGTTAAGTAGAACTAGTGTAGTGGCCGGGCCCTTGTGGCTCAGCTACGTGTCGTTTCGGACCAGGAGTCGCGGGCCCTTGTGGCTCGAAACCTCGGGGTCGTCTTGACGCACGTTTAGACTTTGATTTCGTTGAATTTAGTGAAGAAATGAGCTCTTAGTGTTAGTTTTTGTAAAGAAAATTACTACAGAAATTGTTCTAGTGAATGAAAATGAGAAGTATCAGTGTTTGTTTATCTATCTGAAAAGCATGTTATTATCTGATAGAGAAGCATGGACATTATTTGTTAAAGTCTTGCTATAAAAGCATGCCTAAAGTGTATATTATGATTTATTGAGATTTTTGCCAAGTTCCTAAATGTGGAAGTTTACAGAGCATGAATTCCCTGAATACTATTACACAGTGAATGAGCATAAATTGAGTACTTTGAGTTTTAAGTGCATGTTAAATACTTGCTAAGTGTTTGTTGAGAAGATTTGCCAAGTTATGATTTACAAGCATGATTTTAAGTGTTCTTTGAGAGTTCACAGTAACTTGGAATTGAAGAATGTTTACAGTAAATTGCATTTTGAGCATATCATGTTTTAAAAGTGCATAAGTGGTCAACGTGAGTCTAAGTATTATTTTCCAAGAACTCATATCCATTTTGGAAAGTCATTATCTTGTCATATTGAGAATTTGTTGAGAAGTTATGTGCATATTTGCATAAGTAAAGTGTTGCATGATTCGAGTTGCATGAGTGATATCTATATGTATATATTGTGAGGAAAATCTTGTTTTGGAGGACCCGTTGGGACTATGTCCTTTCGGAGTAAAAGAGAAAGAAACGGACATTGCGATCCGATATCATGTAAAGCGACGTATTCCCACGTTACGAGGTTGGAAACTGCCCGCCAGGCTTGGAATCCTAGTCAGGGGGTGTGCACACTGATAGTTCGATACCTGATTCCACAGAGTTTGAGTTTTAGAACCACGAGATTGGTTCTGTGGGCGGGATGAGAGTAGAGCTGTCAAAACGGGCCAGCCCGGCCCATAGGGGCTGGCCGGTCTCGGGTTCAACTGGAAACGGGACGGGACGGGCCGACCCGTTTTTCTACGGGTTGGGATTTTCCCAACCCAACCCGTGTAGGACGGGTTGACGGGCTAAACGGGCAGCCCGTTTTTTTTTTTTATTTTTTTATTTTTTTAATTTACATGATTAAAATATTTATTGTTATATTGCTTAAGAATTAAACTCATAACCTCTAAGTTAGTAGCCAAGACTATTTCCAATCAACCACAGTGAACAAATATGTATATATATATATATATATATATATATATATATATATATATATATATATATATATATACAAATATGTATATACACATATAAAATTAGATTTTAGTTTTTAATATGTAATTATAATTTATTTAATTTATATTTAATACTAATATATTTTACATGTAATATTTTTTATTTTGTAATTATAATACTATTAAGTTATAAAGTTTATAAAATATATAATTTATTTTTATGTAATTTATATAATAAATTAACTTTAAATTAATATTTATATAAAGATACAATTAATTGTATTAATTAATACTTGTAATAAATGTAATATAAACCAATTATCAATTATTGTATATATTTAATAATGCTTGCGAATGATGTAAATAGATATATAATTATATTAAAATGTTCAACATGTGTTCTTAGCATAGTTGGTTTCAATATTAATAATAACTTGATAAGTTAAGTAAAAAAGGTCTAGAATTTAAGTCTTGTTAGCAATAATGTTTTTAAATATTAATAAAATACCCCATCATACAACACATTTGGGGGTGGGATGGGTGGGGATACGGGTTATACGGGCCGGCCCGTGTAACCCACGGGCCAACCCGTATAACCCGTATCTCCCACGGGTTACGGGACGGGTTGGAAACGGGACGGGCTGGAAATCCTCCAACCCAGCCCGTGTAAAATACGGGTTAAACGGGCCCAACCCGGCGGGTTGGGCCCGTTTTGACAGCTCTAGATGAGAGATTGGCCGGCTAGACGCCGAACCCAATAGCTTCATTCACATTATGGTGAAGTCCTGCTTCGCCCATGAGTAAAGAGAAAGCGATTCATCACGACTCTAAGAAAGCGAGTCATTGCAACTCTAAAGAAGCGAGTCATTGCGACTCTAAGAAAGCGAGCCATCACGACTCTAAGAAAGCGAGTCATTTTTGGCTCTAAGAAACCTCCACAGAAAAAAGTATTCTTTTTACAAAAAAGTGTATATGTATATCTATACTTATACTATAGCATCATCTTATGAGTTATATGTCTTGCACGAGATTGCATGACAAGTAGTAGATAGCATGAGATTGCTTATGAGTTATATGCCTTGCACGAGATTGCATGACTAGTAGTAGATAGCATGAGATTGCTTATGAGTTATATGCCTTGCACGAGATTGGTTATGAGTTATATGCCTTGCACGAGATTGCATGATTAGTAGTTGATAGCACGAGATTGCTTATGAGTTATATACCTTGCACGATATTGCATGATTAGTATTTAATAGCATGAGTTTGCTTTATGTGTTATTTGATAGCATGAGATTGATTATTTGATTATATGAGAAATCATGAGATTGTTGAGTACTTGAGAAAGCTTTAGATTTGTTTACAAGTTTTGAGACTGCGAAGTGATGTTCGTTGTATAAGCATGCCTATTCGTTAACTAGGTTGCAAGCATCTAGAAGTTAATGCCAAAGTATGATTTAAGTGATTAAGTTGTTTGATCTAAGAATGTGGAACAAATGTTTTCCAAAAGTATATACTTATTACTTTACAGGGTTGAGTGGCGTTATACTTAGCTTCGTGCTAATGGGTTTATTTTCTACTTGTTGTGTGTTAACCCCTTTCAGGTGGGCCCAGTTCGTAAGAAAGAGAGCACGAGTTAGACTAGTTTAGCTTAGATAGCTTTGTAGTCTAAACTCTTATGTTATTTTGGATTTGTAGTTGACTACCTTCTTTTGTTGGTGTTGAACATCGGGGCTTGGTTCCCCAAGTTTGGTTGTAATACTTTGAGCTTAACTCTTTTAGATTCCTTTTGTAGCCTGTGCAGTCACCGTGGGCGGTGATTGTGGCGGTGACACCTCTTTAAGTTTATTTAGTTGTTTTAATCCGCTACTTTAGCTTATCTTCAAAGGTTTAGTTTGTTAATTAAGTTTAAGAAAAGTGGGGTGTTACATTTCTTTGGTAGCAAATGTTAACCCTTTGCAGAATATAGGGTTTGTCATTTCAGTTGGTCTAAAAATGGGCCATTTGCTCTCTTCTTTCTCACCATCACTCACAGGGTCCTCATATGATAAATTAACTCCATCATCACCTCCATTAGTAGCATGCATGCCATTCTCTTCACAAACTACTATTGATCCCACACCTCCATATATACTCAACTGTTTCATCAACATATTTTTCAAACTCTATATCATCCCTTCTCCCTTCATTCATCTCATAATCAGAATCAATAAAGTCTTCCAAAAATTCATGATCACTATCACTTTCTTCTTCTTCTTCATCTCTAGAATCCCTATCACTTTCTTCTTCACAGGCTACAACCTAAATTTCTAACTCCCTAGGATTAGCTTCCAAACAATGGTTACCCAAAGACCATGTTTCAGAATCAGAAACTAACTCAATCAACCCACTCCCAATTTTGATAAACATTTCCACCTTTAGATTGCAATAACCCAATTCTTCTACTTTTTCCATTAATGTAATCAACCCCCTCATCCACATTCATGTAGTCCCACCAATCTGTCATGCCTCCTACATATTCTGATTTAACTTTTCCTCCATGTCTAATCTTAAGTGTGAAAAAATTACTTTCATGCACTCCATATGTTTGAGAAACACACACACACACACACACACACACACACACACACACATATATATATATATATATTTATATTTATATTTATATTTAGAAAATTGCATACTAAAGTCAAAGCAAATTATAATACTTTAGGAAAAAAGCAAAAGCAAATTATAATAATTATGTAACACCCCCGATTTCCATACCAATTTAAAACTTAATCATGCAGATAATCTAACCATAAAAGCGTACACAACGGAAGTCTAACTGATAAATAGATGGAAAACGTAGAGTGTTATGCCACGTCCACACAACGGTGAACGCACAGGCGTAAACAACATCAACATAATCTGTCTATAAAAGAACAAGGTCAAAAACAACAAGTCTAAAGTCTAGCAAAGGGCACACAGGCCAAAACATACTACAAGGACTGAGGGATCTATTCTATCCGTCTCTAGATCGCGCTCGCCTCTACTCGGCACCTGAAAGAAACACATAAATATATGGGACGACGCCCGGTCAGCGAATGATGCTGGTAACCCACCAATACATGTGAAATATCATACATAGATAGGATATATATACAAAATCATTTGCGAAACGGGATATAATGTATATAAGTTCAAAGTCAAGAGTAGAAGTCAAACACAAGACTCTATGCACTCACAATCAAGATGAGGGAACACATCCCAAGACAACAAGAAGTGACAACGACACCCAAGAACGGCTCAAGGCGTATTCTACCATCACATAGTAGAATATCACCCGACATGCATAATTCAAGAGAATAAGGACACACACATTGGCAACACATGCCTTTGTGACAACACATGTCACAAATAGAGAAATACACAACAATGACAATACATGCCTTCGTGACATCACCCATCACGAATTGATATGCCTTCCTTATGCCCGGTTCCAACCTTATGGCTACCCCCAACCTTATGTCTAGTTCCAACCATTACCTCCAGGACCCCTGTACAACCAAGTCCAACATTTTCCCTCCGAGGACCGTTGTAACACCCAAGATTTTTGAAACTTTTAAAACTTATATAATAAACTTTTAAAACAGAGCATTCGAAACATAAGAGTTTGGGGTGTTATGCCACATCTGAGCTGGAGAACTCAGATGCACAGGCTATACTAACTAAATATCTTCAAAGCAATGTCAATACATCATCATGACACGCAGGCCGAAAGGAAAACTAACTATCTAAACCTTGGTCCTCTAGCGCACTCCGGAGCTACTCATCTATTCCTGAAAGCCAAATATATCTGTTCAGCGAATAATGCTGGTAACCCACTCCAATGCGTTAAACTACAATATAGGTATATATACCTATATACAATATAGGTATATATATATATATATATATATATATATATATATATATATATATATATATATATATATATATATATATATATATAGGAAAACCATTTTGAAGTCGGAAGATATATACTTAGGAGACTCTAGCTTTAAAACCAGGATTAGACTCGACAAATAGGGATAAGCACATTCAACAGTTATAATCAAACATATAAAGACATCATCATATATCCTAAGGTCACAGGTTAGTTAAACATTTTCCTATGAATAAACTTTAGTTTTTGAATAACATCAAAGCTTCAATTACTAAGAATTTTGTGTGTGATGTTTGCCACATTGCCAAACATAAACGGTCACCCTTTCCCCTAAGTGTTACAATTTCAAAAACAACATTTGATTTGATACATGCAGATGTTTGGGGACCTTTCCAGGTGTTCTCTTTACAAGGGGAGCATTATTTTTTTTAACCCTAGTTGATGATTACTCCCGGTTTACCTGGCTACGTTTGATGAAAAACAAGACTGAGGTCAGACATTTTATAGTGCAGTTCCATGCTATGGTTCTTAGCCAATTTGGAGCTCTAATTAAGACCACCCGAACTGATAATGGAGCAGAGTTCAATATGGTTGAGTTTTTTGCAGAAAAGGGGATTATCGATCAAAGGTCATGTGCCTACACACCACAGCAAAACGCAGTGGTTGAACGCAAGCATCAACATCTACTCAATGTGGCGAGAGCCATCCGGTTTCAAGCATCATTACCCCTCGAATTCTGGGGGCAATGCGTGATGCACGCTGTTTTTATTATCAACAGATTACCTTCTCCGGTCATTGAGCTTTCCAATCCCTACTACAGATTATATGAGAAGGATCCGAATTTGATGAGTCTTAAAGTATTCAGATGTCTCTGTTATACTTCTAACCTCTTAGGTTCTAGGCATAAAATGGAGCAGAGAAGCAAAAAGGTGCATCTTTGTTGGCATGCCTGCTCACACCAAAGGCTACTTGGTATATGATCTGCATGAGAAAAAAAAAATATTTATATCTAGAGATGTGGTTTTTCATGAATCATCTTTTCCCTTCTCTTAGAAAACTTCTCTGACAGATGCAGAACCTGAATCAGAACAAGGACCTTCTCTCCCAGTCATTCCGGTTAACACAACAATGCCATATGAGCCACCTCAAATCTCTAGTGATAGCTCACCGCTTGCAGTGAGCCCAAGTTTTGATGATTCATCAAATTATAGAGTTTCACCACCACAACAACTGGAACAACACGACTTGACTATGCAAGAAACACACAGCGCAACATTACCAGTTGAACACCCTAGACCATCTCATAGGCAGCGAAGAATCCCAAGCAATCTACAAGATTACTACTGTGATGCAGTTGTTCAGAAAGGCTCATCTCCCCATCTTTTGTTGAAAGTCATAACATTTGATGCACTATCTACATTACAACGGTTCTGTGGAAAGATACAAAGCTCGTCTTGTAGCGAAAGGGTACACTCATCAACTGGGGATTGACTACATTGAAACCTTCTCTCCAGTTGCTAGGATCACGACCATTCGAACATTCTTGGCGCTTGCATCATTTCAGGCCTGGTATATTGACCAACTAGATATTAATAATACATTTTTGCATGGTGATTTAATAGAGGAAGTGTATATGTTGTTGCCTCCCGGGTTACAGAGTGAGAGACCGAATCAGTTCTGCAAATTACTTCGCTCTCTCTACGGCCTTAAACAGGCAAGCACGCAGTGGAATGCAAAACTAAGTGCTGCTCTCATCAACATGGGATTTGTTCAGTCCAAAGCGGATCCATCATTATTCACAAAAGGGCAGGACATAAAATTTATAGTAGTCTTGGTATACGTAGATAACATACTAGTTTCCAGCCCAGAACTTCGAATGATTACAGACCTCAAATCATTCCTTGATGCAACCTTCAAAATCAAAGACTTGGGGAAACTTGGATATTTTCTAGGGATTGGGGCTAAAATGAGTGAAGCAGGTCTGAATATATGCCAGAGAAGATATGCTCTTGATATCTTATCTGAGGCCGGATTCCTTGAATGCAAGACAGTTAATACCCCAATGGTGCCAGGCCATTATCTTGATCACGGTGATGGTACAATCTTGAGTGACATTGGAAGCTACAGAAGACTTGTTGGTCGACTTCTATATCCTACAACCACAAGACCATATATTACATACGCCGTCCAACAATTGAGCCAATTCATAGAGGCCCCAACCGAGAAACACTTGAGTGATGCACACAGGGAGCTCTGATATATCAAAAGTGCGCCTGGGCAGGGGTTATTCTACTGTAAAGGTCAAGTTTTATAGCTTAATGTTTTCTCAGACTCGGATTGGGCCTCTTATATTGAGTCACGAAGGTCCATAACCAGATATTGTATTTTTCTTGGTTCTGCTCTCATTTCCTGGAAATCAAAGAAGCAAGCAACGATTGTAGATCATCTTCCGAAGCCGAATACCGTGCCCTTGCCTCCACTGTGTGTGATTGTGTGAAGTCCAATGGATCCCCTTCCTTCTCGAAGACTTACATACATCCGTGCCGCTATAGCTATATCCGAGAATCACGTCTTCCACGAGAGAACCAAGCATATCGAAATAGACTGCCACCTTGTCCTGGAGAAGGTGTCTCATGGGCTGATCAAGCTCCTGATGGTCTCCTCATCGAATCAAATAACTGATGGCTTCATGAAGCCACTTCCCATCGCTCTGTTCAAGATCTTCATCTCTAAGTTGGACATCCAGGACCTGCATGCGCCAACTTATGGGGGGTGTTGGAGAATACACCTGAGAGCAGGGAAGAAGTGGAGAAAGTGCCTTATTGACCTTTTCGCCTTTATTTGTTACAGCCGTCACCTTTCGTTACCTTCTTGTATATAGAGAGATATTTTCCTCTTCACGCACTATCTTGAATAATAATGAAATGAAATCAGTTCCATTTTCGGTCTCTGCTTTCGTTCATCGCGTTTTCCGTCAGAAACTTCCGAAAAACAAAACTAAAATCTCTCTCCATCAGAGTTCATAGAGAAAGGAATGTTGAAGGTTTGTAGGGAGAAACCAAGTCTCTAGTTCAAGCATTCACTGATTAACAATGGAGCCAGGTATGTTCACAGAACACCATTTAAATACAGTATGTGAAAGGCATGTGTTCTGAAGATTTTATGTTCATAGAATTTACTTATATGTGGTATTAAGAGGCATGTTGTAGAACATATGTTTTTCCATATATCATTGTTAGTGTTTTTAATTGTTCAAAAAACCCCATCTTATAATTGGCAATATTATTATGGCATACTAAGATAGGTTTAGCATGTGTACGTTCAGCTCTACAGACGTCTGATCAATCAGAAGCAACAACAGAAGGACTGACACTGAAGATCTGATTTAAGAAGGTGTTTACTTAAAAGCTGTACGCGGTTTGCAGAAGACAGTTTTGGAAGGAAGATCAGCGTATCTGCTTTGGAAAGGTACGGACCGAATCTTTAAGATTACATTCTTCAAATAATGTCCTACCATCTACAATCAAAGACATCTTTGGAAGGAGTGTTCTATCGATGGATCTATAAGTACCATCATTCTAAGAGAATTATGGTTATGCCTTAAGCAAGAAGAAACACTCCACATCTGCTATATGAGACTAGATCTTTGATTATCATGCATCTTCTCAATACAACATGTTCATGGTGATTAAGATGATGAACTTGAGAAGAATCACTGCTGCTTAAACGAAAGGACACTGTGATCACACTGTTGTGGGAACAACTGTATAGAGCGTCATTGAAGTGGACTGCATCAGAGTGGGCTCTCTAAGTGAAGGGATTTCATTGGACTTCTGTATGCATGGCTCTCCACCTTCCCTTCAACAATCCACTAAACCTGTGTAGACTGGGTATTACTGTATATCTACCTTTGTACATTGGATTATGATTTAGTGGATTGGACGCCTATGTGATCGTCCCCCAGATGTAGATACACACTGTATCGAACTGGGTAAACATTCTGTGTTTTTGGCTTTGTGCTGTTATCTTCTCTAGAATTCGTTATTACTGACTGACTTCATCGCTGAATCAGTCAGTACATTTCGTCAGTTGATTAATCCAGTTAATCTGTTTAAAAAGAGGAAATGCAAAATTACATGTGGTATCAGAGCTTTTAAGTCTACATAGTGACTTGATCCGTACATGTTGTTTTTAGTTTTGCATTGTTCTCTGTCTTTTGGAAGTGCCAATGTGTGTGTTCGTTGGCTGGTTGTTTGTGTTCAGGATGGATGCAAGTATGAAACCACCAGAACTAGATTGTCACAACTACTCTTTCTGGAAGTCTCGCATGTAGATATATCTCCAAGCACAAGGTACCAGGGTTTATCGTATTGTCCTAACTGGGTGGAGCCGTCCAACTGTTTAGAATGCGGATGGAACCACTGAAGATAAGCCCATGGAGACTTGGACAGACGATGAAATGAATGCCTCTGATCTAAACAACAAAGCTTTGAACTCGATTGTAGGATCTCTGCATGAATCTGTTTTTACTCTTGTCACCGGGGTAAAAGAAGCTAAACGTGTATGGGAAATTCTTGAAACCAGATTTGAAGGAACTAGTAATGTCAAGTAGTCAAAGCTACAAATGGTACTGTCAGAATTCGAAGCCCTTAGAATGAATGAAGAGGAAACCATTTCGACCTTCCACGGTAGGGTTCAGAATCTGATGAACAGAGCCTCAATTCTTGGTGAACCATTCACTGATGAGAGAGTAGTCAAAAAGATCCTTCGATCTTTGCCTAAACGCTTCCGGATGAAAGTAACTGCTATTCATGAACACACAGGTTGGGAAAAGAAGACTGTCGGAGAATTTATGGGAAGCTTACACACATATGAACTAGAAGTGCTTGCTGATGATGATCTTGCAAGCAACAGAAAAGGAAAGTCAGTGGCTTTTGTGGCTGAGGCTGATCGAGAATCTGACACAGACGACATAAATGATGAAACTTTGGCACTTCTAACCAAGAATTTCTAGAAAATCTTAAAAGGTTTCAACAGAAAGAGTCAAGGTCAGCCCACTAGGACACAATACAAAGGCAATAACTCCTCATATCAGAAAGCTGAAACAACACCTTTTTCACAGAACAATCAATCTCAGACTGGTCGAACAAGACATAACAGAAACAGTTCCACAGATACAGGGAAGTCCCTCAACCGGTCAGTGCAGTGTAGAGAATGTGAAGGGTATGGACACATACAGGCTGAATGTGCAATGTATCTCAAGAGGAAAAAGGCTTTGTCAGTAGCTACTTTAAGGGATGATGAGGAGGAAACATCCAATGATCAGTTAGATGATAATGTGGGAAACTTTGTAGCCTTCTTTACAGCTACAGACATTTAGTCAGACGGAAACCAATCAGATGAAGAATCTTACATATCAACTGATGATTTTGAAGAGAGACATACTCAACTTGAAATAGAATTTGCTAAACTTGTTGCAAGCTGGGAACAACTTGTGAAAGTCAATAAAAATCTGAATGACGAGCTGAAGGAAAGGGATGATCTTCTAAAAAAACTGAATACAGACCTTGTCATAAAGGAAGATCTCATCATTCATATAAGATCCAGAGAAGGAAAACTGATAAAGGAATTGGAGGGTCTGAAGAAAAATATCCAGATGATGGACACCACATCAACCTTAGATAAGATTCTAGACTCTGGCAGAAATCCTAATGATAAAAAGGGTCTAGGATTTGAACGAGGTGAATCTTCGAATAATGCACCTATGTTTGTCAAAGAGGGTATGTTTAAGACCACAGCAGTTCACAGCTTTGAACAAGGACAGTCATTTCGATCAGTGCAGAAAATTGACAAGAGAAGGAGATATGACCAGATTACAGATACTGGCCTTGCCAAAGTAACGCATCAATCTCATTATTCAAGGTTCAAAAATAAGCTTGTCAGAGTTAGACATTACACTCCCATTTGTCACTACTGTCAAACAAAAGGTCATACTCGGCCTGAATGCTATTTTTTCTACAGAGATCAAAGGAAGGAAAAATATCAGAACAAGACTATTACACGGTTTACTAGACAGGTTTGGGTCAGAAAGTCAGAAGTTATATGCTACCCCACTATAGTTCTGACTGCGTCTACAACTGAAGCTAGATGGTATTTCGACAGTGGCTGTTCCAGACATATGACTGGAAATGTAAAGTGTCTGATGGCTGTTCAACCTAGCAGTGGAGCTGTAACATATGGAGATGGACAAAAAGGGAAAATAGTTGGGAAAGGTACCCTGAATGTACCAGGTCTGCCTCAATTAGAAGAAGTTCTGTTAGTCAGTGGGTTGAAAGCTAATCTGATTAGCATCAGTCAGTTGTGTGATCAAAATTGGAATGTGTGCTTCGATCGTAACTGCTGCAGAGTTAGTGACAAAGCAAATCAACTTGTCATGGAAGGAACCCGGTCCTCAGACAATTGTTATGTTTTGGCAAATGAAACTGCATGTCACCTATCCAAATATGATGAATCAAAACTCTGGCATAGACGACTGGGTCACGTAAACTTCAGAGATATGGATAAGCTGATAAAACAGGAAGCTGTGAAAGGTGTACCTAAAATCAGAATAGATCTGGAAAAAGTCTGTGGTGCATGTGCTATTAGGAAACAAATCAGAACTCCGCACAAAGCAGTAAGAGGCATCACCACTGAGAAGTGTCTAGATCTTGTTCACATAGACCTCATGGGGCCAGCACAGACTGAAAGCATTGCAGGAAAGAAATACATATTTGTGTGTGTAGATGATTTCTCTCGATACAGCTGGGTATACTTTCTAAGAGAAAAATCAGAAGCATTCAAGGCCTTTAAAACTTTGTGCATAAGGGTTCAGAAGGAAAAGAATGAGTTTATAATAAAAGTTCAGAAACTGAGGAGTGATCATGGAAAAGAATTTGAGAATTCACTATATTAAGATTTTTGCTCCAAGCACGGTATATCACATGTTCTCAGCTCCTAGAACTGCTCAACAGAATGGTGTGGTGGAAAGAAAGAATCGAACATTACAAGAAATGGCTAGAGTTATGCTACATGCCTCTCATCTGCCGCAGCGCTTCTGGGCTGAAGAAGTACACACAGCCTGTCATACTGTAAATAGGGTCTATCTTAGACCAGGAACAACCAAAACACCATATGAGATCTGGAAGGGAAAGAAGCCAAACCTGAAGTATTTTCATGTGTTCGGGACAAAGTGTTATGTGCTGGCTGATATAGAACAAAGAGGGAAGTTTGAACCTAAGAGTGATGAGAGCATCTTCCTTGGATACTCTCCAAACAGTCGTGCCTACAGAGTCTATAACAAGAGAACTCAATCTATGATGGAATCAGTAAATGTGGTTATAGATGACAGTCCAGAAGAATCAGTAGACACAACAGTGACAGATCCAGTGACAAAGCTTCCTCTCAGTGAACCAAATACTGCAGACAGCAACAGTCACCCCAAATCACAAGAATCCTTAGATGAAGATCAAGAAAGTTCAGAACAGGAGACAAATCTCATAAATGATACAGGTAAAGACAAACCCACCTGAACTCAGAAAAATCACCCATCAGATAACATCATTGGAGATCCAACAGATGTGATGAAGACCAGGAGCAGAATAAGAAATAATCTGATAGAAATATCTGGGTCTGCTTGCTATACCTCAAAGAAAGAACCCATGAATGTTAAAGA
The DNA here is from genome assembly GCF_001879475.1 of Ipomoea nil. Taxonomy (NCBI): domain Eukaryota; kingdom Viridiplantae; phylum Streptophyta; class Magnoliopsida; order Solanales; family Convolvulaceae; genus Ipomoea; species Ipomoea nil. Next base: position 3,159,118 of record NW_017616947.1, read on the forward strand.
AGCTTTACAGGATGATCTGTGGATCAAGGCAATGCAGGAGGAGCTACATCAGTTTGATCGAAATCATGTTTGGGATCTAGTTTCAAGACCTGATGGTGTCAACATAATTGGAACAAAGTGGATCTTCAAAAATAAAACTGATGAAGCTGGGAATATTGCCAGGAACAAAGCTGGGTTAGTGGCTCAAGGGTACACTCAGATAGAAGGGATTGACTATGATGAGACATTTGCTCCTGTGGCTAGACTAGAGTCAATCAGAATTCTGCTCGCTGTTGCATGCATTCTGGGATTTACATTGTTTCAGATGGATGTCAAGACAGCGTTTCTGAGTGGGTACCTGCATGAAGATATCTATGTGGCACAACCTAAGGGATTTGAAGATCCAGAATATCCATCACATGTCTACAAGCTTAGAAAGGCTCTCTATGGTCTTAAACAAGCCCCACGGGCATGGTATGAATGACATACTCAGTATCTGCTACAGCATGGTTATAAACGAGGGAGTGTTGACAAAACTTTATTCGTAAAAACTACTGGGAGTCATGTCACCATTGCTCAGATCTATGTGGATGACATTGTGTTTGGATCAACTCTACAGAAATACACAGATGAGTTAGTAAAAGTTATGAAGGAAGAATTTGAGATGTCAATGGTTGGTCAATTGACATACTTCCTAGGACTGCAAGTTAAGCAAAGTTCTGAAGGGTACTTTATCTCATAAGAGAAATATGCTAAGAATTTAGTCAAGAAGTTTGATTTGGAATCATGCAAACCATCCAGGACACCGATCTCCACCTCCATAAAAGTTTCCAAAGACGACACTGGTGTATCAGTGGATAACACAGTCTACCGAAGCCTGATAGGAAGTCTGTTGTACTTGACGGCTAGTCGACCAGACATAATGTTCAGTGTTGGAATATGTGCAAGGTATCAATCTGATCCAAAGGAATCACACCTCATAGCTGCTAAACGAATTCTGAAATATATAAAAGGAACGATTCAGTATGGTCTATGGTACTCCAAGGACAGTGAACTGACTCTGGTTGCATACTGTGATTCTGACTGGGCAGGGAACATTGATGACCGTAAGAGCACATCTGGTGGTTGCTTCTTTGTTGGTAAGAACTTGGTGTCATGACTTAGTAAGAAACAGAACTCAATTTCCTTAAGTACTACAGAGGCAAAATACATAGCTGCTGGTGGATGATGTACTCAGTTAGTATGGATGAAACAGATGTTATTAGACTATGGCCTTACTCAAGGAATTATGACACTTTATTGTGATAATGTCAGTGCTATTAATATCTCAAAGAATCCAGTTCAACACTCCAGAACAAAGCATATTGATATAAGGCATCACTACATCAGAGACCTGGTAGAATCAAAGGAGATTGAGTTGGAATATATTCAAACAGAGAAACAGTTGGCTGATATCCTGACTAAGCTCCTAGACGCAAACAGGTTTGAGGTTCTCAGATCTGCTCTGGGAATCTGCAGAATTGACTAATAGGGCAGATCGTCTCTCAGAAGGAGAGTGCAAGGTTTACGTATTCGGGTCAAATTTCAGTTTTGACTTCCTTTTAAAACTCCATTCATTTTTGTTAAGAAAATATCTTAACCATTTACCATAAAAGTAATTAGGCTTTTTCAAATTTGAAATTTGCCTAGCTTCCGTTTCTTGCCTAAAAAGGAGGTATACCGTTGCGTCAATCACATCACCTCTGCATGTATTCTGACTAGCTGCATTTATTGGGGTTCTTCTCCCTTGGGTTTATAATCGCGTATCGAGTAAGGCATTAGAGAACGAACAAGAGACTCTCTCTTTACACACAGACTGTATTCTCCTTGATCGCCTATCTAGGGTTTACTTCTTCGTCTTCTCGAAACTCTCATCAATGGCCGATGCAGTTCGTAATATGATCATCAAGCTTGGAAGAAAGGTGCATTCACAAGAAACAGCCACCAAACATGTCAAAACCTTGCTTCTATTGGTTATGAAGAAAAAATTGAAGCTTGATCTCCTTCTCCGCGATGAAATCATTGTCACTGTACTGTCCGATTATCATGAGTTTTATACCGACTGGTCCGACGAAGATACCGGTGAACTTTTGCTACTGGCTTTCGAAGCAGGTGATGATATTAATCCGGCGTCTATTCTAGAGCCCTCGGATGGAAATCGTGCTGGGGCGTTCCTTCATTACTTCGCTCAAAGAGCCCTTGAGTCTGAAGAAATCTCCCGTCGTCGAGAAATTGCTCAACCCCTGTATCTTCAGGCTGCGAAGAATGAAGCTAGAACTCGCATTGAGATTCTGCGAAACAGGTCAAATTCCTCTGACTCTCCTATAGAAATTTCCCCTGATAAACCTGAGAATCTGGTGTCTAATGCTACCCCATCTATTGTTCATGTTGATTCTGAGACTGTGCCTGCTTTAGTCTCTGAGAAATTATCTGTATCTATTGATCCTCCTTGCTTATCTGTTGAGAAGTCTGATCCCTTGCATAATAAGTCTCTTAAAGCATCTGTAGAGGAGGACAAACCGTCTGATGAGCCCAACAATCTAAGTATTGTCGTTTTTGATACTGATACTATTGCTCTGTCACCTGCTGTTGTTGTTGATGTCCCACAAGAGGTCGACTCTTCTGTTAATCCCTCTGATGTACCTGCTGTGATTGAGAATGTGAAACCCTCAAGCCCCCGTGAACCCACGAATGTGGTTTGTATTCCGGTCTACACCTCCTCGTCTTTGGCAGAAAGTCTTAAACATGATAGGCACTTTGCTGGACTACCTGCTGCCTTACAGAGTGATTCACCCTTCGGAATCCTCGAGTGAAGATGATAAGATCCTCTGTGACACCCCGAAAATCCAAATTCAATCCATGGATTAATTGAGTATTTAATCCTATTTCATTTGAGGAATTAATTCCTAAAATCCTGATTTTTAATACTTAACGACTAGTATTTGACTAGTCAACCTTTAAGTTGTGTTGTACCTTGAGCTTTGAGGGTAGTTTCCTTGTTCCTTACACTTTCTAAAGCTTAGTAAGGGTATTCTTGACTTTTCACCAAGAGTTAGTATTGTAACCTAACCTAGAAGACTTCTTCATTTCGTTCCTTACAATTCTTAGAAATTAGCTCCACCTTCTCTCTAGAAAAGAGGTGTAGCTTATTCTCCACGCTAAGTTGAGACCCTTGTCAAGATTCCAAGATTTGCTTCCAAGATTCGACCTTTCACCTATTTGGGCATCTAAGAGGGTAAGATCTAAGTCTATCTTGTGTTTTTGGTTCCATCTTAGTTGTCTTTTTCTTAAAGGTAGGATCTTTATGATCTTTTGGTTTGATCTTGAAGTGGGTTTGGAAAGTAAGCCTTGTAAGAAGCTTGTGAGGTGTAAAGTGAAGTATTTTGGTCTACAAGAGGTAACCCATACTCTACTAAAACCTAGTTTGCTTACCTATATGTGATTCCTTGGATTCTACTTGTGCTTTGCTATGAAATGTGAGGGTTTATGCATTTGTTTTGTGATATGGCATATCTAGAGCTTGTGTTTAGGGTTCCTTTGTGCCATTTCTTGGCATTTTCCATGGTTCAAGTCATTTTGTTGTGTTGGGTGAGATTTGGCATGTTTTGGACTTGAATATGTGTTTGGAGAAGAAAATCCCCGAAGGGATTTGTTGTGGTACAAGAGTGTACCCGCGGGCGGAACGGCGGGCGGGGCACCACCTGCCGGCCTACCCGCAGGTACACGGCCTTGTGGGATGATGTTCCCGCGGGCGGAACCACGGGTGGGGCATTACCCGTGGGTCTACCCGCGGGTACAAGGTTGGTGTTGTGATGGGATTTGTTCCCCGTGATCGGTTTGACTCGGTATTTGGTCCTTTGACTTCCCGATGTTCTTTTGTGGAACTATTTGAGTGTCTTCTTGATGTTTCGTATGTCTAGAACTATATGGTAGGTATCCATGTAGGACTTTGGTGTCTTGATTCGTGCTAAGTGTTCAACATTGTGTTTCGTTGGACCGTGAGGTGTCTTGTGTGTTCCTCGGAACTATCTTGAGTTTCTCCGTTGATAAGCATGCTAGTTTGTTGTCTAAATGCTAGCGTGTGTGTTGTTTGTACCTTCCGTTTGGTTGATGATAACTTGCGTTATTCATCATTGTTGTTGTTGGGCTGTGACCCGTTCCTTGATTGAGTGTGTTTCATACCTTCGTTGTGATCCGTTGTTTGACTCTTGTTGAGTTGTGGTGCGTGTGTGGCTTTACCTGGATTACACGATTAGTGGTATGGGACACTAGTCACTAAGGTATTGCAGCGGTCCTCGTGGTGGCCGTGGCGTGATTATGGAGTTGTGGCCTTTGTGTAAGGTTCAAGTTTTTGGGGGATAACATGTGTTATCCTGGCATGTGTGCCATGTGCATGATCAATACCTCGTGTACTATGAATCGGTGGTTTGTGTTGGAGGTCTGTTGGAGGGGGAACGACGGTTTCCGGGGGAATAAGGTTGGACTGTATGTACAGGGGTCCTGGAGGTAATGGTTGGAACTAGATATAAGGTTGGGGGTAGCCATAAGGTTGGAACAAGGCATAAGGACGGCATATCAACTCGTGGCGGGTGATGTCACAAGGGCTTGTGTAGCCATGGTTGTGTATTCTTATCTTGTGACGTGTGTATTCACAAGGGCATGTGTTGCCGTTTGTCGTGTCTTTATCCTTGTGGTGTCGTTATCCGTTGTGGTCTTGAGATGTGTTCCCGTGGTGTTTATTGATGAGTGTTGAGTCTTGAGTTGGTGTTTACTCTCGGTTTTACACTTATATATATGTATTCCGTTTCGAAATGATTTTTGTATATATACCCTACCTATGTATGATACTTAACAGGTATTGGTGGGTTACCAGCATTATCGCTGACCGGGCGTCGTCCCAATGTTTATCTTTGTGTCTTTCAGGTGATGTATAGACGAGCGCGATGTTAGTGGCCGGTAGTCTAGTACCTTTACCTTTGTTTTGTGGCCTGTGCGCCGTTGTAGTGTTAGACTGTTACCTTTTTGGGATAGATGTATACACTTGTAGATTGATTGCCGTAGCGTTTACTGTAACAGCCCTGATTTTCAAGACATTTAAAACTTAATAATAAAGGTAACATCTCATTAAATCCCAAAGCGTAACATAAGTGTACGGGGTGCTATGCCACACCTGGGCTAGAGAACCCAGGTGCACAGGCTGTCTAACTACTATCCTCCGAAATATAAATGCATAATATGGCACGCAGGCCGAAAGGGAAACTATACTACTTCTACGCTCCAGTTCTAGCGCGCTCCAGTGCTCTAATCCTCTGTGCCTGAAAGCCAAATATATCTGTTCAGCGAGAGATGCTGGTAACCCACTCCAACGCGTTGAAATACAATACATATAGCAATATATATATATATATATATATATAGATATACGAAAACCATTTTGAGCATGAGAATATATCCAACGAACTCTAGCTTTAAAACCGGGAATGACTCGATAGATAAGGCCAGACACAAGCAACGGTTATAACAGTCATAAGCAGTTCATAACAGATAAGGCAAATAAGGCAAGGTATAAGCAGTAATCATAACCCATCATAAACAATCCCCAATATGAAACCCATAGTCACGTCCCAAGGCACTCGTAGTCACAACTCGTCCGTATCACAACACATAACGCACGTTGTTGGCGCCACAGGACCACTCGCATGCCCATACATGCGGGTCAGCGCATATAGCTCTGACACGGCCCCACAGCACCATGCCCCGTATCGCAACACGGGGAGGTCGATCGCAACCGACCGATGAACCGCAGCTCATCATAATGTTTGATCGCAACCAAACAGAGGACCGCAGCCCAAGAGAGTGTGTCATCTGACTGTAGCCAGGAATTCCCATCTGACTACAGCCAGCCTCTGAACCGCAGCTCAGGAAAATGTCATCTGATTGCAGCCAGGAATTCCCATCTGACCACAACCAGCTTCTGAACCGCAGCCCAGGATACCGTCATCCGACTACAGCCAGGAATTCCCATCTGACTGTAGCCGGCTTCTGAACCGCAGCTCAGGATAACCAATCCGATCGCAACCGAATTGGGGCAACACGCACACATAACACATAGCAAGCACATGCAACCCACATTACACATTGGGAAGGGGAATAAAGAGTATAACAACCTTATGCGTGATCCATCACGTACTAAGAATAGTCCTAAGGGGATCATACTTCTTCCTCCTAGGTCAACGGGATACCAATTCAACTAGCATGCAATACATGAGACTCATAACCCTACGAACGGTACCCGAAATATCAAACTAGACATAGGCACGACAAACGGGGTCCGTTGGGACACCACGGGGATCGGGGAAACATCAAACGGGGAAGCCGGGGTCCCGAGGTGGGAGAAATTCCAGTGGGTAGCCGGTGGGTGGGGGTCCACCCGCCGGCTGTCACTATTCCGGGCAGCGGGTGCCCGGCGGGCAGCTGCCCGCTGCCGGGACTGCCCGAATTGCCGCGGGTCGGTGGTGGGTCCCCTACCCCCCACCTACCCCCCACTGACTCTTTTCACCACTTTTCGTCCCGGGAACCGTTGTGGAACCCGAAACCATGCTTAGACACTTTACCACGCAATTAACAACAACAAGTAGACAATTAACGGATCAAATACAGGAAACGAACGGCACATGGCCTATCATGCTTTTCTAAACATAATCAACACCCAAACATGCGATTTCCCACCCGATAATCCAAGAATCAAGCATCCGGTACAACCTAGGGTTCTAATTACTTTTATATCAACAAGAATACGGTTCGTCTTCTAATTGCAAGATTCGGTAGGAACAACACATAATCATCAAGGATACCAATTAATTATCAAGAACATCATAATCATCAAGAACAACATGAAATCATCAAGAATCCCAATTAATCATCAAGAACATCACAATTATCAAGAAACTCCAAATATCAAGATTATCAAGATTCCCCATGGAATCATTAAATCAACATCAATAATAATCATAGTAATTCGCCATTTACAATCATATGGGGGAAACCCTAAGGGGTAAATCATAGCTATGAAAATAGGTTTTGTTGAGACATGGGTTACCTCTTAGCCTTAATTAATTCCTTGGCTATGAAGGATCTTTCTTTAAGCTTTCTTGCTTTCTTGATTTCTTCTAAGGGAATTCTTGGAGCTCTCCTGGGGTGATGGGGCGTCTAGGCGTGTGGGGGGGTTCTGGGTGTCTCCTAAGTTCCCTATTTATATATTTAAGACTCCTAATTAGGGCCTGAATGGTATGGGTTTACTAGTTCTATTCCTTATAGGACTCAGGGACTTGCTTTAGGGATAAGGGTCCATATTAATTAAAGCGGATCCTAATCACAATCTGAATAGTAAAAGGCCTACTTCCTTTATTCCTAATAGATAACTAGGTCTAGGATTCCTAATTAGGATCTGAATAGTAAAAGGTTTACTATCTTTATTCCTAATAGGCTTAAGCCTCTAATTTAGGCAAGGGTCCACGGTTCATGGTGGACCCTATTAATTAATTAAAGGGGAACCTAACATAATTAATCATATTTAATTATTATTAGCGGGATTAATTAAATAATTAATCCAGGATTAAAGGCCGTAACATGGGGTGTTACATTTACCGTGTTTGGTAGACGTGGCATAACACCCCGTTCGGATTTCTTTTATCCAGCTTTCGTTTTATCCTTCTTCCGCTGTGCTAGTTTTGTGTATGATCTGCAGGTGTTAAGGCCTTTTATATAGGTCGTGTTTGGGGGGGGGGGGGTGTTACAGTTGGTATCATAGCCTAGGTTTTGAGCCTAGGAAGAGTTAAGTATAGACTTTCTAAGTAGTTAACTGTGTTTTGAGACCTCTAAGCGACCTTAAAAAGCTAAGTGTTAGGCTTAGGACGCTAGGTTGCGCGGTGAGCTGTGTGTTATTTTCTTCACCGTGGTGGGCTGTCCCGAAGAATGAAGAGTAGAACTGGCAACGTTCTACTTTTGCCAAGAAGCGGACTTGTGGTAGGTTCATGAAGGCCCGGCTCTTCTCGAGGAACCAGAGTTCGACTAGACAGCGCTCAAGGACCGGATGCGTGAAAGGTTCTACCCTGCACATGTGCGCGCGGCCATGTACGAAGAGTTCCTTCACCTGCAGCAAGGCTCCATGTCTGTGGTTGGGTACCACAAGAGGTTCTTGGAGCTAGCACATTTTGCGAGGATGCTTGTGCCTACAGAACTCGCTAAAGTCGAGAAATTCGTGGCCGGTCTGAACTATGAGGCGCGAAAAGCTTTGACTGTGAGTAGGCCAAGTACTCTTAAGGACGCTTACGTGTGTGCCGCTGATCTGTATTGCATGCAGCAGCTTCAGAGGGGTTCGCTTGAGCAAGCTAGGAAGAGATCTGAGGGCGGTAGTCCTTCTACCTTCAAGAAGTCAAGACCGAGCTTCCCGGCCAAGTTTGTGCCATCTTCTTCTCAAGGACCTGTCAGGACGGAGTTCGGGAACCAAGCTAAGGCATCTCTTTGTCAGCGTTGTGGGAAGATGCATGTGGGTCAGAGTTGCAACAGCTTTGCGTTCAGGTGTTTTCGTTGCGGAGATCGTGGTCACCGAGTCGCAGAGTGTCCCCAGTTAGCCTGCCAGAGAGCGTTACCGTCACCCCCGGGAGCCGGAGGAGCATCGGGAGCTGGTTCGGGCCGTGGAGAAGTTGGAGCAAGGCCACCTGGTAGAGTCTTCGTGATGGCGCGTTCGCAGGCGGAGTCGGAGGGTTTGGTGGAAGAAGAGTTGGCATGTAACCTTTGTCTTCGAGTCTATCCTTGTTTTCCCGAGAGTGTTGTGTTCTTTGTTGCCTTGAGTGTTATCTTGTTTTTCGTAGCAGTCTTTTGCTTGGTAATCCTTGGCATGCTTTACTTGCTAGTAATTCTTTGGAGCTTAGTGTAAACTCTCTTCTTGCTAAGTGGCATCTTAGTCTTGTTGTGAAATAGCCATCTATCTTTGGAATGTCTTGTGCTTAGACCAATTCTACAATCCCTACACTTGGTTGTTCTTACAACAATTCCTTGTGAACTTCCTAAATTTTCCAAGTATTCTTTGAATTTGGAAATAGCAAAATTCTTGCCAAAATTCCTTCTTGTTTATCTTAAAACTCAAGCCTAAAGTTTAATTATAGCCTTTGAGTTTTAAACCCAAGCCTATTTCTTTTCAACCCAACTTCTAAACCACTTGAGCTAGTTGTCTTTCTTGGAACTTATCCAATTTTAATTCCATCTAAACCATAAATTCCCACTTTACCCAAAATCCCCAAATTTAATCATCTTTTTCCCCAATTTCTCCCAAATCCCTAAATTCCCAAAATTTTCTCTCCTTCTTCTTTTCTTTCCTCTTTACCCGTGAACACCCTAAACCCCATCCCCAACCCGTAGCTCCACCACCACCAACCCGTCGCCCCACCACCGTCGGACCACCGCCACACCGCCGTCGCTACAGCCGGAGCTGCCGCCGCCGTCGCCGGTCTGCTGTCGCTACGTCGCCGAGAGCGCGAGAGAGAGAAAGCTCGAGAGAGAGAGGCAGCGTGTGTGAAGAAGTGGAAGTTGTGGGCTTTGTTTGTTGAGCTTTGGATCATCTCCTACCATGCCTAGAAGGTCAAGCTTGGCTAGAAAAGCGAAATGGGTGGATACCCATTACCTTGTTCTTGAAGGTAAAGCTTTTGATCCGGAATCTTTTTCTAGTTCCTTGTTGGACTTGCTTAGATATCAAGATTTGTTGGATGGGTTTCTCGCCATAAGGGCCGAGACATACCCGAGTTTGGTGAAAGAGTTTTACCGTCAGATGGTTGTGACGAAAGAGGGTGAAAGGCTTGAGATCACCTCTATGGTGAGAGGTGTAGAGGTTGTGCTTTCTGAGAAGAGGTTGGCTCAGTTGTTGAGTTTGTCTGCTACCGGAGTGGCTCAGTACAGTGGTCATTCTTGGATTAGTACGGATACCATGGGGTACCGTGACTATTTGAGCTACTTGTTAGGCCGTACGAGTGGTTTCACTCAAGCCTCTCGGCTGGAAAAGAAGTGGTTGTCTGAGGAACAAAGGATCTTGGTGATGTTGGTGCCGGACTGTTTGTTGCCAAACAATAACAAGAGCAAGTTGTTGGGTAAGCTGGAGTGCACTTTTGCTTTCTGTCTGAAGAATATGGTTAAGTTCAACTTGCCTGCTTTGATGTTGCAACACATGGTGTTTTGTCGGGATCACAATCGGAAGAGTTTGCCTTATGGGATGGTGTTGAGCTGGATCTTGGTTAGGAAGGGTGTCAGTGTGGATGGTTGTCTTCCTAAGGCTGTGGGAAAGCTAGTGTTGGATGCTGCCAACCTTCGGAGTTGTCACCTATTTCAGTTGGATGATGGTGAGTACATCACGCTTGAGGAAGTGGCAAGGAAGGCACCTGAAGAACGAGCGGAGTTGGTAGCTGAGCTTGGAATCCATGCCCGGAAGTTGAGCCTCGCTGTTCAGAGCTTGGGAGGTGATGAAGAATCCGAGGATGAAGCCGATCTTGAGGAAGAGGTGGGAGCACCGGTAGCCGTGGAAGCTGAGGAAAGCGACTCGGAGAGTGAGGAGAATCAACGAAGAAGGGAAGCTCGCACCAAGAGGGAGCACGACCCCACGTCGCACGAAGAGCGTGTTGTTGCTTTGCTTCGTCAGCAGAACCGCATGTTAGAGGAGGGCTTTGCCTTCGTGAGGACGCAGTTCGTTGCTGTGCACCATCGGCTAGATCAGATCGAAGCCAGCTCGAGCCGTAGGGGAGAAGACGAGGAAGAGTCCGAGGAGTCAGAGAGCGAGTCTTTCTAGTAGTTGTGGTTACCTTGTTCGCCTTTTCCTTGTGGTTGCTTTGTTTGGTCGTTGTCGCCGTTGTTTGGTTGCTTGTTGTTGCGTTTGTGCTTGCTTTGCTTGTAGCCTTGTGGCTTAGTTAGCTTTGTAGTGGTAGTGGTGTTTTGTGTTGGTTGTCTTGTCCTTAGTGTTTGGGTAGAAGTAGATGTTGGTGTTAAGCATAGAGTTTGTGATGCTCAATCTACTCCTTGTTATGTTCTTGACAACTCCTTATCCATGGTCAAGTGCATCAACGAGAAGTGGGACGGGGAAGCAACATCGTGAAACTTTGTGTCAAGGAAATTGGCAAGTTTCAGGATGTGGAATTCAGGCATGTCGTTCGATAGTGTAACAAAGTAGCTGACAACCTTGCGTCGGCTGCCTTGGCACACGAGATGGGGACGCGGGTTCTTAAGCGTTAGCCGCCATGCATTGAGGAGGTACTCTGGGAAGATAGGTCGGGGCCAGAGCTCGACGCGGGGTGGATAGGCTATAATGCTTCTTAGTCACTAGTACAGATCTGCACATCCGCTACCCTTGTACAAGGCTTTCCGCTACCCTTGTACAAGGGTAGCAGATGTGGGGGACGCAGAAAGCTTGAGGTTTCCGCGTCCCTTGTACAAGGGTAGCGGATAATAGAATATCTGCTACCCTTCTTCAGACAGGAAGGTAGCAGATTCCTCTTCTTTTTTAAAGCATCCGCTACCCTTTCTTCCTAGAAAGGGTAGCGGATTTTTATTTATTTTTATTTTAAAATTAATTTATTATTTTTAAAATTCTCAATTTTTTTTGAAAATCCTGTACAAAATTATACAAATTACATATCAACACAATGCTAACCATCAACGCAATATTATAAACACAATACTAACCATTGATCAACACAATATTATCATTAATACACTTTCAACACTCTCACAATCCATCCAAATACTTTCAACACATACAATACTCTCACAAATCACAATCCATCCAAATATATAAGTTATCACATTGCCTAAACAATTTTAACCAACAGTGAAAAGAAAGGTAAAATTAATTATAAAATATGATGACTGCCACTAAAGGAGCTTCAATTCACCTCTTCTCCAAGCATTTTGCTTTCTTGATTGCTGATACCAGAGAAAACTCCTAGAACAGCAAGAATGAACCAATCATAATTCAGAACATAAATAAACAGAATGATTCAACAAAAGCAAGATTAAACAATAGTTTATATGTTAACTGTTTATATAGTAACAAATATTGCAATGCTCTAAAAGTACCAGTAAACAACCTCATAAATTCCAACTGCCTCTACACACTGTCCAAGTCATCCAAAATTTCACTTCAAGACTAAACACATAGGCTAAGTACTTGTGTCTTTTAATGTAACTCAATTTTAGATTTTCACTTTCAACTTCTCCATAGTTAAAAGTTATAATGAATAGTTATGGATTTAATCCTAGGTCTGGAATATACACGGGAGTACTATATACACAATTATCCATGCCACAAGAACAGAATGTGGTGAGGGTGGAGTTGGATTGTTTATTTGCCAAAAAATTTAAGTCAATGTAGGCCAACATAGCAACAAAAATAATATAAAAACTTTCACCTCAAGTTTGTCAAAACTGAGGAATTAGTATAAATAGTATATGTAATAACAAGTGAAAAGTGATACTTACAGGCTTACCAAATTAGATAGCAGACCAATTTTATCACTTATATAATCCTTCAAGCCTTGGCTTCCGAGATCGCTGAGAAAATAAAGCAGCAATCAAGAGGATGTAGAAAGTGAGAATAAAATGTTGAACATACATAAATATGGAAAAAGAAAGTGTTTCTGGTCAAAAGATCATCCAAACAATGAGCATCCTGATTGGACCTCTACAGACAGAAACCCAAATTTTGAAGCAAATTAATGGTAGAACTGATTAAATTAATGAGTACTAGTCCATGAGGAAGAATGAGTTCCCCAAGGTAGAACTGATTAAGAATGATTACTAGATCATGAGGAACAATGGGTTCACCAACAACAATGTGTTCACCAACACACACAGGTGGCCTAGTTCTTTCTTCATAAATAAACATGTGAAATTTGTTATTTAAATATCACCTACCAAAATGCTAAGTAGAAATTTGTAATTTTTCCAGACTACATATTCCAGTAGCCATCAACAATTAAATTTGGTTAAGGAGTTGAGACTCAAACTTTGTCATACATTAGGATTTAGGACTCTCTAGTCCCTACCATATAAACACTTCCAGCTCTTTTTTTCCTACTCAGTTCAAACTTATATGGCCTTATTTTGCTCTTTGCCTAGCAATAGAACATTACATTTTTCACCTTCTCCTTCAATGCCGGCAGGGGCCGCACTCCGGAGCCATTCAAGGTGCGGGTGCAGCGCATCGAGCCGTTCTCGTGGCCGTCGTTATCGACATAAAACCGCGCTCTGTAGGCAGCCAAATGTGCATAATATGCAGGAGGCACTGCATTCATAGTAACACAGATGCTTGTGAGATACCATATTATAATGCAGCTTTGCATGAATAAAATGCAGAAGCAAAAACACAGTTCTATCTGGGCATCAGAGCTTTGCATGAGAGAAAAAGTTAGAAGATTACCAACAGAAACAGACCGAGTGCATCGTGCTGCATTTGTTGCAGTTAAGTTGTTACTAATAATGGAAAAGCGAGATAGTTAAAAAGGAGTTTCAACGTAACGACTAGATTGAGAGAAAAGAGGAGATTCCTTACATATAACAAAGGTTGTTTGTCAGAGATTGAATTTCATCTGCTGTGACGTTGTTCTCGTCCCAAAGAATGTGGTAGTGTGCAGGACGGAAAAATCAAATTCTGTAGGATGGCTTATCTTATAATCCACCACAGTAACTACATTTTGTTATTATAAATTTCAATTATACCAAACGGAAAAACGAACATTTTATTGCTAGACCAGCAAGTATAACACCTTTTGCATGCAGGGATGAAATGTGTCATGTTTGGGGGATATCTTATCCTAAAGTGCTTGACTTTCAATCCATGCATGTGTGTATACTCCATCAACAATGTAGCTTTCTACAGTTCTATTAGCTCTCCACAGCATACTGTGTCTCTTTTCCTAATCCTTACTAAATGTTGGATGAGATGCAAAATATTGGCAAATGTGGTGTGAAGCAACACCGCATTCAACTCTCACAGGTTGATCATTTTGGAGTTACAGGAAGCATCTTCATAATTTGAAGTTCAATATTCCTTAGAATCCTACCTATATATTTTTTCAATTGACATCTCATGTAGTTGTAGTTGTGCAATGAACTCATAGTGTATTGATCTATGGCATTGGGAAATTTGAGGATGACAACAGAGCTTATAGCTTCAATCAAAACAATCCAAGAGAGTATAAACTTTTTAAGCAGGGAAAATGTCCTAAACTTCCCACATTGCCCAACAGATACTATACACACTAGTACAGATCTGCCTTCATAGCTTTATGCTGATATTTATTTAAAGTCTAAATTAAAAATAGATAATCAGCCTTCATAGCTGTTATAAACACATGTCAACAAAATTCCACTTTATAATCTTTCAAATAATTACTAATAAAAAATGTCTACATAATATTTATGAACACCATATATATATACACATTACTATATAATATAATCCCAACAAAAATAACAACTACATTCATATTTTTTACACATATTAGGGTATAATAATAACACAAATAACAACAAATTCGAAATAAAATTATAAAAATTAACAAATATAATATCTATTACAATAATAAAAATTAAAAAAAATAATTTTAACCAAAATAAATAAAATTACCTGTCTTCAGCTTCAGTTCGGCGGATCGGAGCAGTTGGCGGCGGTGAATCGAAGCAGCGGCGGCGGTGAATCGAAGCGGCGGAGAACTGTGGCGGTGGAGACGGCGGATGAGAGCGTGGCGGCGGTGAATCAAAGCGGCAGCTGAGAGGAATCGATGAGACCGGTGGAACTCGCACTAGTACAGATTTGCACATCCGCTACCCTTGTAAAAGGCTATCTGCTACCCTTGTACAAGGGTAGCGGATATTAGGGTCTCTGAAAACCCTGAGCTTTCCGCTACCCTTGAATAAGGGTAGCGGAAAGTTAAGAATCCGCTACCCTTCTTTACACAGAAGGGTAGCGAATACCATTAATTTATTAAAACAATCCGCTACCCTTCTTTTTAAGAAGGGTAGCGGATTGTTTTTTAGAATTAAAAAAAAATCATTATTATATTTAAATTTCCCAATTCTTTTAAAATCCTATACGAATTCATACAAAACATATCAAACATAATATTAACCATCAACAAACTATCAAAACACAATATTATCAACATACTTTAAATATACATAGTTTTATTTAAATTTTCTATATCATAAAAAAGTTCTGTCCAGACGAAAATGCACAAAGCCAAAAACAGTTACTGCTTCTGAAATTACACTCAACAACAGTGTACAGGTGAGACAACTTAATAACACCCACAAAATGCTTTCCTGAAGAAGTGTACCCAAAAAAGCTTTTACTAAACCTCTCAGAGCACTCCCTGTAAACTCCACATATCATTACAGGGATAATTGGAACTTACTACTCATGTTTTCTTCCCTCCACTAATTTCATAGTTATAGTGATATCCTAACAGCACTTCATTGATGGGTTGCGTTTAGTTCATGCCACCATTATTCACTATAATTAAGCTAGGAATAGACTCCAGCTGACAGAAGAGCATATATCCAAACAGGGCATGATATGAAAATAAATTTAATAATTGTAATGAGACAAACCTCGGCAGCTGCTCCTTCGTCATCTTTGTACCCAAGTTTTTCTAAGATTTCATGTATGGCAGTCAAGTCCGATCTCAAGCAAGCTTCACCAAGAGGAGATAAAGACATAGATTCACCATTCACTGGTATACCCATTAATACATGAGACGGAACCTGAATACCAAGTTTCCACAACTTCAATTAGTCACGTTATCTAGTTAATCAAATAATCCATTACAACATGCTCATCAGATGAGAAAACATATCGAAATGACTAGATGAACCCATAAGGCGTAAACAATGCAGAAAACTAAACAGTCAAATATAAATAGTGCAACTGTTAAAGACTTCTTTAATATGAAAAGCAGCCTCAAGTCTCCTCGGGCTAAATATAACTTCTCTGTAACTTGAAACCCAAAACAAAGGGGAACAGAGAAGAGAATATAAGAGGAAGAAGATAGTTCATATGTGATGGCTGACCAGATCAGGCACACAAGTGGAGAGCCAACCCTTAATTCGTGCAAGAGCTCGTCAAACCTTAATACGCACCACAAACGATCCTGATTAAATTATGAACACATACATGTGCATCAGAAATAACTCAGGACAGCTTTGACTTGTAGGGTTTTATCAATTCATCAAGTTTATCAAGTGGCGAAAATCAAGATCATAATAAGAATCTATACTATTTTCTTCCAATTATTGGGGGTAGTTTTACACAGCTAATAATTTGCACAGCTAATGATGAAGTACCTTTTAACTTTTTAAGTTTGTTTAGTAAGCAAATTTGTCAAAAACATTTAAACTAGATTTGAGCCAACATCTCTGTAAATGGACACTTCTCCACTACCCATGAACATCTTTGGTGCAAAAGTAAATGTAATGCTTGTAATCTATTGTTTTCCAGGACTAGGAGTGACTTTTCAGATAGAATATACTCTCAAAAAATCTCAAAAATTAACAAACTTGGTTACTAACAGTCTGATAGAGGGACCTAAGCTGTGTGTTCCACTTATCCACGGCAGTGTATTTCTTCATCCCCTTTGACCTGCATGCAAAACATTACAAATGTGAAATATAGTGTGGAAAAAAAAAAGTCAAAAACCAATAAAAATCAGAAGAATGGCGGTATTTAAAATAATACTCTGTAATAATGAATAGATAAATAGGAAAACAAATATGGAATGTCCTTGCAGCTCCTTCACTGTACAGGAGGACACTGATCTCTATCTAATCACCTTGGATATGAAAGGGATCCGAATTCTTGTGTAAGGCTTGATCAGTTTGAGCAATACTTGAGTCCTCACATTCCTCAAAAGATCTTCAATGTAATTTCGTATAAAAGGATCATCCATTATTGTCCTTCTATTACTCTGAAGAAATTTACAAAATTAGTTTAAACTAATCACAGCCGCATTTACCTCGTATTTGTTACGGAACTTGTTGTTCATAAAGTGAGTGATGATACTGCTTTTGCCGACAGACTCGTCTCCTAAGATGACGAGATTGTACCTGGCACTGGCGAGGACGGGAAACTGTCGTACATAAAGCAAGTGAGTGATGATACTACGAGCTCATAGGCAGGGAGTATTTCTACATTATATTGTTTGACCTATCCAATGATTACTAACAACAAGAAGAACCATTAGTTACAGAATCAGCAGAAGCAAAATGTGTTTTTCTTGCCTTGGTATCATCCAGGTACTTCTGATATATGTCCTCCTGTGACAATACTACATTTACAAGACCAGACCAGCTACAGGGCATCGTACTTGTAGAACCATCAATGCCTCTCGGTCCCTGTCGTACAACGAGCACTCTCTCTCCCATCTCTTGCACTGCAACAACGAGCATTCCACCGCCAGTCTCTGATTCTCCTCTAGTCACATATGATAGCACTAGTCATCAGCAACTAGAACAATCATAAAAACATCAAAACAAACTAATTGTTAAACTTGGGAGAAGATTGAGAAACCACAAAGACATGAGAGCAAGAACTGATCATGGAACTTGCATTTTAGAGATACATCTTTTCAAGAAACAGTAAAGTGACATACTGGCATCTGCTAATACAATTACTACAGAATACTAGAACTACCAAAGATGTTTATTACGAAACAAGTTTTTTTCACTTTTGGTTCCTCTACTATAATACCCCTTCCAAAATTAAGTCCCCGACTATCAAGATTTTTAATGTTTGTGCATGAATATTCAATTTCTTCATCCTTAGCTCAATTTCTCGGGCAACCTAAGCCTCCGGAAAATTGAGCTGATGACAAAATGTGAGAGCAATTGAATAGTCATGCACCAAAATTGGGGGTATCATAGTCAAGTAACCAAAAGTGGAAAAAACTCTTAGAAAACTAAACCATTATTTAACTAAATTAGAGGTCCTGGTTAATTATTTTCAGCCCCCACCCCAATCTCATGCTTATTGTATCTGCAGTTAAGGGTTCCTTAAGTAAATACTCGAAAACCCCAAAAGAAGAATCATCTAGAAATGAGAAATTACACTTCAATTCCCAGGTTGAAACCTAGCTCGAAACAGCTATTATCTGCTAAAAAAGAAAACAGATATCAACAATCTCTGTCTAAACAGAGCTAATTTAGTCCACGAAGCTCCGGATCCAACTAAATCCAAGCTAAACGCGAAGAGGCAGATCAAGCAAAACACATAAATTCATTTCAATAACATTGGCACCCCAAATGAATTGAGAAAGAAAAGGACGAAGAAAGCAGAAAGAGAACCTCATAAGTAGTGCCTTCGGCGAAACCGGCGGCGGCTGAGAACCACAGTGGTGGTGGTGGCGACGTCAGTGGCAGGCATCGTCGACAGTACGTGGAGGCGTCGTTTTCGGCTGGGTCTGGTCACCGGTAGCTAACGAGAAGAAGAGAAGCGTCATGGGTGGTTGATGAGAGTGGCGCTTGAGTCCTTAGCTTGGTGTCGGCGGTGGCATTTGATCGGGGCTGAGGGAGCGTGGTGAGAGAGGCGGTGTCGACGGCGGAGGTGCGGTCAGTGAGGAGCGACGGCAGAGAGTGTTGGAGAGGTGTGAGAGCGAGATCTGGTTTGTGAAAACTGAAGAGGCGTTGAGGGTTTTTGTTTTGTTGTTTTTTTTTTCTTTTTTGCTTTTTCTTTTTCTTTTATTTTTTCCCGATCTGGTTTCCGTGTCCTTTCTAAAAGAAAGGGTAGCGGAAAGTCTATCCGCTTTAATAAACCGCTTCCCTTTTTTTAAAAAAGGTAGCGGTTTCTTATTCATTTATTTACAATTATGCCACCGCCCTATTTTTTTTTTAAGAATACACTACCTTTGTTTAAAGAAGGGTAGCCTAAAGTCAGATTTCTTTGCTCCATTTTGTACTAGTGTCGCGACGACAACGGCTGAGGAGAACTGTGGCGGTGGGAGACAGCGGATGAGGGCTTCCTTAGCTTGCTGTCGGCGACGACGACGGCGGATGAGGGCGGAGGGAGTCGCGGTGTAGTGGGAGGGTGTGACTGGTGAGGTGAAGCGTAGCGGCTGAGGAGAACCCTTGAGGGTTGTCTGTTTTGAGGGGTTTTTTATTTATTTTTTTATTTTAATATCGTGAGCGGATATTTATATTAATTAAAAATTAATATAATTATCCGCTGCCCTTGTTATGAGAAAAGGCAGTGGAAACTCGTTCCGTTTTTTTTTTTTTGGAAAATCGCTACCCTTCTTTTAGAAAGGGTAGCGGTTTCTTATTGATTTAATTACAATTATGCCACCGTCCTATTTTTTTTAACAATACACTACCCTTATTTAAAGAATGGTAGCTTAAAGTCAAATTTCTTTGCTCCATTTTGTACTAGTGAGTGTTTCTCACTGGACTTCGTCCCTCTCTTTGTATCCAAAAAAAAAAAATTAAGTCAATAGTTAATAGTCCTAGACTTTCAACTTGACCAAAACACATACCTTTGACTTTTATTTTTGACAAAAAATGGAGCGTTAAAAGGATATTTTTGTCAAATCCAAGCATATGATACCAAAATTGTCTCGAAAAAGTCATTTTTCTTGAGTACTATTGACCCTATTACATGTAATATGTATCTATTCAACTCAAACCCATGACCTCCACTTGAGAAAGTCACCTCATGCCGCTTGATCACAAAGTGTCAAGCGACTCCAAAAAGTCATATATTAACACATTTTCAGCACAATAGCACCAAGAAAGTTCTCAAAGGGTATTTTTGTCAGATACAAACATATGCGAACGGATTTTAAGAATTTAGCAGAGCAGATTTGTCGAATCCGTACTCACCCATAATATATACTCCGTATCTATCATATTATGAATAATAAATAATTGATGATTTTCCTCGGATCCGTATCTCTTGTCTATCTCTCTATTCTTATATTCATGGATGAAAACTATATATACGACTAGAGGACCGTCTTAACGTATGACCGATAGGATAGCGAGAATTGGTCGGGCTGGGGTTTCTGCGACTCCGATCCGGTTCTGGAGCCCGGCGACGAAGTCAGAGTGATGGTGACGTACTGCAAGTCTCAGATCGTCGAAGTCGGCGGCTGTGGCGTTTATTACATCAAGCAGCGGCGGGCGCTTCAAATCGTGGTTGTGGCGACGGCTTCCTATTCCTCAACGAGCGGCGCTAGCGTTTTCCTCCACGAACGGCGGTAGCGCTCGATCTCCTAGTAACCTAGCCAACGTCCTGCAGCCTCCATCCCGGTGAACGGCGGTAGCGCTCGAAGATTTGGAGGCTTTGCGATCCGAAAACGAATGGTACGGTGGTCGTCGACCCCTCCACCGGCCCAGCATCCTCGTCCACAAATCCAACTACGAACGGATCGGGATGTAGGGCCCTTAGGGTTGGGATTCAACCTGGATTTTCGATTATTCTCACAAACTTATGGGTGCTGCATTAGTTGATCTATTGGAGTTTGTACACGAATGGGTTTTTCATGCATGGTTAATATTCTAGGTCTTGCTGTTATGAGGTCAATCTTGGATTCTTGGAGAATAACTCTTATTCACATCCACATTAACTCCGGACTATAAATGAGATCAGAGCTAAGTATTTTTTAAGACATTATGTTGTTTCAATGCCTTGCATGTTATATATACATATGCATAATATTAAATTGTATTTGATATATCTACATATAACTAATGTTGTATCTTGCAGGATATGCAAACCAGGTATGGCTATAATATATTTTGGAGTAAGATGCCCGCACTGGCTTAGCTGACTGGTTCAGTAGGTAATATTTGGGAGAAGAAATGAATGTTTAAATCTCGATGGCGGCAACGTGAGAATTATGTTCAAAGTTGCACATCTCTTGTACACCTATAAGTTCTAAACCTTTCATACTTGATAATGTGCCCGGCCGTCATTAGAATATTAGTGTTTCTACATGTTACATGTTTTCTGTTAACAATGTGCAATCTATATTCCTATATTACCACTATAGCGTACATCTAAGGGTGTCGAGGAAAGCTTACACTTTTTCAGTAACCCTCATATATATGCTACACCGCTACAAGTGTAGTGGAAACACTTGTACAAGTGTAGCTGATGTGCACCTTTGTACTAGTGTAGCTGTCTCTTTGAAGGAATTTTATGCACCAATTAGCTTATCTTAAAAATGTCTTAGAGATGTTTTATATGAATAAATATCATTTACTATGAGCACTACTATAGGACCAGAAGTTTCATAATCATATCAAGCTAAGCCTGATATTATATCTCTGATGAACTTGCTAGCAACATTATATTTAGTGTTTATTTTACAATGAAACATTAGAAAAATGTTGAACATATCCTTAGTTATCTTTGAGGTGCAAGAGATTTTAACATATTTTATGTAAGAAACTATGATATAGTTTTGGTGAGCTACTTGGATACTATCTAGCTACTTGTCCAATCTCCATTAGACTACGTTCCAAAACGGTTATGCATGTGATAGATTACCACCATTCTCAATAATGTTTTCCATTCCCAACCTATTTCATAAGCCAGCCTGTTAAATCTTGTACCGTGATATTGTCAATCCAATGATATCTTTAAATTTAATATTAAAAAATATAATAAATATAGACATTTTAAGAAAGTATTTAACTTTAAATTTAAACTTTAGTAATATATGATTTTGTTTATGATACACCCATATTCTAGAATGTTAGCCAGCTAATTTCTTTATACTTTTGAAATTAATAAAATCAAGAACGCTGGTATGGCACTAAATGTTAAAATCTACTATGACAATAGAGGTGGTTACCATATTGGCAGATTGAATTAGTAAATGCATGGTAACAAAATTACATTATTCTTATAATAAAAAGGAATTCAAGATCGATTAAATCTTTCAATAAATACCAATGTTGCAAAACACGTTAGGCGCCAAGGGGGCACCTAGGCGCCATTTTTTATTTTATTTTTTATTTTATTTTTTATTTTTATTTTTATTTTTTTAGTTAAAAATAAATTAAAAATTAAAATTTAGTAATAACACTAAGGTTTCCATAGTTATTTCTTACAAATTATTTACGTAAGTGGTTGTAAAAGTGTTCAAAAGATTGTTTAAACCATCTAAATACATAAAAAACTAAAATTAAGGGCAAAAGAAGCATTTTTTTGAGAAATTAGTGGACCAAACCGCCTTTGAAAAAAAAATTGTCCAAAACGGACAACCGAGTCAAAAATTATGCCTCCCCGAACTTTTCGTAAAAAAAAAAAAAAAAAAAAAAAAAAAAAAAAAAAAAAAGTTAAAGCGCCGGTTCAGTCGCCTAGACCGCCTAGCCGGCCGGCCGCGGAGGAGGCCGATTCCGGCCTTCTTCGCGGTGGCGGCCGGGCGCCTAGGCGCGATTTTTGCAACCTTGGTAAATACTGCAATCAATTTATGTCATAAGATCACAAACTAAAATGTACATTCCGAAACACAAAAATAGTCAAATCTAGGGAATCGTATGATATCAAATAAGGATTTGGTTTTGCCTTGAATGCATGCTTTTCATTTATCAACCCCGGTGAAACACCAGATTTGACATTAAATTTCTTGGACCTTTTTTACACCTGGATATCTTCATTGTAGATTTTATACTGATTTTTACTGGCATTGTTATACACTGTGTGGTCCATTTCTCCAACCTATTTAAACCCCCTCGCTGCTTCTTGTTTTAGTCATCAATTCTCTCTTGCACTTCATTTCCTTCTGTTGTCATCAAGTGTGGTACCATTTCTCTCTTTACTCTTTCTTTTGTTTTTTTTTTTTCGGATGACGGAAAAAATTTGTAGTTATTATCTGAAAATCCGTAGCCGGTAAATCTTACCTTGTGAACCTAGTCGGCCACAAGGCTCAAACCAAAAATGTCAATAGACAATTTCAGTTGTGTTGAAAAAAATCTCGCCTTTGACCATAGTTGGTCACCGGCTCAAACCGCAAAAAGGTTAATGGGGTAAATTTCACTTTGTGACCATAGCCGGTAAATGACACAATGAGATAAACGAGTTTAAGTTGTCCATACCAGCTCAAACCAATAAGACGGCTCCGATTGAGAGTGGAACTTGTAACCTAAAGATTACCAAACTAACCGCCTGACCAATTTGGCCGGTTGCCCCTCTCTTTCCTTATTTGTTATTATTGCAGCCTTGCATGCAAGGATCATTGCGCAAGATTGGGGTGTTATTAATGTTTTCTTCTTTTTCTGGAATGAATTTATGTGTTTAGTTTCGGTTGCTGGAAATTGACATGGATTCGAAGAATGTTGGGAAGGGGCTGAAGGCGCTTGTGGTTGAAGACAGCCCCGTTTTGCAGCTGGTCCACAAGGCGCTGCTGAAGAAGTACGGAGTGGAAGTTCAGGTGGTCAATAACGGCGAGGAGGCGGTGGTGCTCCACCGCTCCGGCGCCCGCTTTGACCTCCTGCTCATGGACAAGGAAATGCCCATCAAGGATGGCGTCAACGTGAGCCCATTCTTCTCCCCTTTCAATTCCCCTCTTACTCGATCTTATATATCTATTATTCCCAACACTAAAAAGGAAACTATAAATGATTGAATTAGGCAACAAAGGAGCTGCGAGAACTGGGTGTGAAGAGCATGATTGTTGGCGCGACTTCGCACGGGCCAGGTCCGGTGAGGGACGAGTTTCTGGCCGCGGGACTGGATGAGTGCCTGGTGAAGCCGCTGGGTGCAGAAGCGATTCTGCGCGTCATTAACAAACTTGTTGCCTAAAATGAGTTTAGTTTGAAGAGTATTTTCCTATCTTATTATAACTCCAAAAATAATAATAAATGAAGCGGTGATATGTGGTTGGTTGAAAAAATATGTTATATTATTGTCTGATATGATTTGAAATTTCTCTAAGTCGATACCTCGATGGGAAACACCAAAACCTATGTGCACCTCTTTCGCACGTCATCCAAAAAAGTATATAATGTATTAATTTGGATTATTAAAAATTCATTAACCTCAAATGGGGATGCATTTTTGTATATGACAATTAATCAACTGACACCCTACATGGTCTGATACGATTGGTTTAAATTGAAATAGTAACAAAATTATTGAATAGTTAAACTGCTAATTAAAAATCATTTTAAATTTTAATATGTACAAAATGATCAAAAATTTCTTCTTACCAAAAGGGTGGCTGAGTTTAATTCCTCCACAATCCCGGTGTGGTTGGGGTTTTCTTCCATCCTAAGGGGCTGTTGAGGTTAACTCTTTCACAATATAATTTATGTATGCTCGGAATGCACTACTACAAAAATAGTATATAATGTTAATTTATCACGTTTATTTTCATAAAATCGTCATTAAAATATTAAATAAAATTATAATTAAAAAATGTTTTAACGTCACTTTTTTGTAACAAATCAACGTCGTTAATAATTACAAAAGAAAAAAAAAAATCTTTTAATTTTAGATAGGTTAGCGAACTCTAAAATCACTACAATGCTTTTGAGATGAACTCTAAAATCACTAGTAGTTTTCAGTGATGAATGTTCAATCATCACTTTAATGTTGTCTAGATAATGCTTTTGTCTTAACCCTAATGCCCTTGAAGAATATGAACTCCCCAAAGAAATGTAACACTTTACAATGCTATACTTTTGTTATTATTATTATTATTATTGAATTATTGACATTGAATTTTTAATATAATATATTTTGTAATTATATTATAGGTTTAATACATGTATGTGATATTAATTAATTGGTAGATTTTTTAAAAATAATAAACATTTAGCGACTGACAAAAATCGTAGTAAATTCGTAGCTAAATACCTTCTAACAATAAAGAATGATAACGAAGGAAATTTCCGTTGCTAAATGTAGCGATAGTTATTTCAATCTCTAAGTTGTAGTTAAATGGCACCTACATAAACAAAATAGCGACGGAATATCTGTCGCTAAATTTAGCGATGGAATTTTCCGCGGTTATTCCATTACAAATTTCGTCGTTCAAATTGTCGCGAAAAGGAAATTAGCAACCCCGGAAAAAAATTACATCACAAAATTTTAACGACGGGCCGATTCCGTCGCTAATTGCTTTAGCGACGGATTTTTCATTTCCAACGGCGGAAAATTCCGTCACTACTTTTTTTTTTTTTTTTTTTTTTTTTTTTTTAAGTAAATGAGGTTAAAAGCAAATGGGGTAAACACAATTATCAATTTGCTTACTGGACTAAAATGGCGTACATGTTATTTTTAACATGCATTACAAAATTGTATTTGGGGCGGTTAATTAGCCAACTCCAATTAAATGGGGTAAACACAATTATCAATTTGCTTACTGAACTAAAATGGGTGGATAAGTTTTTGCTTTATCAATTTACTTACTGAATTAAAATGGTATTATGCATGATATTTTTAACATGCATTACAAAATTGTACTTTTGTTAGGTTGTAATATATGTTTAAAGTACAATTTTTTAAGAGCATCCCCCAAGAGATTTTTTTTTTTTCCGAGTTTTTTCTTTAGGTGGATGGGAGAGAAGATTGGAGAGACAAGAAAAAGAATTTGTAGGTAAATATATTTTGAGTAATGCTAGCCTGTTAGGCATCATCCCATTGAATTATTGAAACTTCCCTCCCAGTTTCTCCTCCTAAATTATTTAGTATTTAATTAAAAAATGTATATGCCGAGCTAATTTATGACATCTAATAAATATAAGTCACATCATGTGAGAAAAATATTATGAGAAATTTAGGACGAGTAAATTAAATAACATGTTCCATAGATTTTTATGGGATCAACATGGGAGGAAAAAATAAAATAGAAAGATTGTTGTTGCGCGTTGCAACGAACGCGTTAAGGAAAAAAATAAAATAATTTTTTTTTCGATTTAATCATTGATTCTAATAGTCGGGGACTTAATTGGATAAATCTATCGAAATCGAGGACCTAATTAAGTACAAAAAATTATTTATGACTAAATTGAAAAAAAATCACTATAGTTGATGACTAAATTGAGTATTAACCCGTAAAACAATAGATCACACTTTAATTTATTGGACCGTACCCTTTTTACACTTGCATCTTAAATTCTTAATAGAAGATTATATGAATATATCATTCATACAGATTTTTCCAGGACAGTTATCTGGTGCTACGTAGTATAACCTCACTTTTCGTTTTCGTTGCTAGCTAGCTCGTATATGTTGTTTTGAACTGTACTATAAGCGACTAGTATAATGTGCTCAACTGTTATATATATATAGAGTTAATACCATTTGAAGTACTCCGAGTATAGTGGTTTTGCTACGTTTAGTCCTAAAGTTTCAAATTGACCATCTGTGGTCCTTCGACTTTCAAATTTAAACATTCGTGGTCCAAGTTAACCACTCATGGTCCTTCAAGTTTCAAAATTTAACCACTTGTGGTCCTCTTGAAAGGACCATGGTTGGTTAAAATTAAATAGTTCAAGGACCATGGGTGGTTAACTTGGACCACGAATGGTTAAATTTGAAAGTTGAAGGACCATAGATGATCAATTTGAAAATTTAGGACTAAACGTGGTAAAACCATTATACTCAGAGGACCTCAGATGGTATTAACTATATATATATATATATATATATATATATAGGGAAGGGATCAGGTGCATTTGTTGCTTCCCGTGCGGATGTGCGGTGGATTAATGTGCGTGAGGTTTATACTTAATGTGCGTGAAATTTGTACTCAATGTGCCTGAGATTTGTACTTAATGTGCGTCATGTTAATATGCGTGAGTTTTGTACTTTATGTTCCTGAGTATTGTGCTTAATATGCGTGAGGTTTGTGCTTAATGTGCGTGAGTAATTCAGAATTACGAGCTCAGAAAGAAGCAGAACAGAAAATTCACGCACATTAAAGCTCAAGCTTCTTGTTACTTCTTCTTTCAAAAACTCTTTTGTTTCTCTCTTCTCTTGGAAACCTTTGCAGTGCTGTCTTAGCTTACTTATGTATGTTATGCTGCTGTGTTGAGTTCGTTCTTGCATATTGAGTGTCCTCAGCAACTTCCAAGATTAAGCGCCATTTTTTCACGAAAAACCTGCAATTCGATTCTCCGTAAATCACGCGGGAACTTCGGCGAAGGGTGATCGACCCCATTGGGAAAGGAGAAACTGACATTTATATTTTCTGCTGCATTTTACACATTCACACACATTAAATACAAATCTTAGGCACATTAGACACAACACTCACGCACATTGAGTACAAATCTTACGCACATTAATCACCCGCACAATCGCACGGGAAGCATTCAACCGCACGGGAACCTTTCACTATATATATATATATATATATATATATATATATATATATATATATATATTTCAAGACTTAGTCTGTTCTTTTAATGTATCTATAGTCTTCTAAGTTAAAGACATATTTTCACTTTCATCTATTAATCCATGACTTGGTAATTAGTTTTATCACGATTTGGACTCACGAAATGACAAGTAAGTTGATTTCGTTGAATAAATTGATAAATGATTTACAGACGGAATGTTAGAGTAAATTAAAGAAATACTAAATTTATAGCATTTGGTTTTTTATTTTTTATTTTTTATTATTATTAATATATATATATATATATATATATATATATATATATATATATATATATAAGTGATTAGTCTTTAATTAATCAAATATTTTGTCCGTGATTAGTCTAATTTGGACATGAACTTAATTAGACATTAAGGGTGTATTTAGTTCATGGGGGTGACACAAGAAATGAGGTATCATTATCTAATTTAAATAAGGTATATGATTTGATTATCTTTATAATTTTTTTTATTCATAAAAAACTCTTTATCTAATTTAAATCAAATATCATTCCATTAATTGAGCCTTATCTGATTTTCTCTACTCATTTCATCACCTCCTCATTTCGTCGCCTCTCCACTGGCCACTACTCAAGAGTAATGCTTTTAGATTTTGTTTTGATTTTTTGTTCATATTTGTGCTTTGTATGTTATTATATTATGATTAATTGTCTTGATTTTTTGTTATTCCTATTTTAAAACATTTATTTTAATTATAGGGACATACATAACTAAACAACATGATAATCATTCCAATTACAATCTACTACCAAACATATAAAATACTTTAATCAAAACCTATTTTAATTACCAAATATTTGATTCCAATATTCGAACCAAACACACCTTTAAGTCTGCAGGTCCAGAATTAGACAGATTTTAAGCAATTAATTTGTCCAAATTTGACAACTTGTAGTATGTACAATTTCACACATTTTGGACACATGGATAACTCCATGTCGATTGAACATTAAGGATAAAACTTATCCTTAATTGAAATTCAAATTCGAATTTGTAACTTATCCATGTTGGTTGACATCTTAACTAACACTTTAGATACCTATAAATAGGTGTATTTGGCATGCATTTGTACGTGAGACAACAAAATGGTAAAGGCAATATGCCTTAAAAGAGGGAAGGAAAATAATACACATATAAATAGGGTCACCCTGAAAGTAGGGGTGACCACGGTTCCGGTTCCGGTTCCGTGGATGGCGAAACTGGAACCGGAACCTTATAGTAAGGTTCCGGTTCCGGTTCAGAACTGGCGGTTTCGGTTGGAACCGCCTGTTCTAACCGTAATTATTAAAAAAAAATTAAAAAAACACTATAATATTTATTTTTTTCCGGTTTGGAACCGGAATCGCCGGTTCCGGTTCCAAGATTTTACAAACCTTAACCGGAACCTTATAGGTTCCAGTTAAGAACCGGAACCGGAACCGTACGGACGGTTCCGGTTCACACAGTCACGGTTCCGGTTCGAACTTACGGTTCGAACCGGAACCATGGTCATCTCTACCTGAAAGTCTTGCTTCAACGGTAGGGTAGAGGTTCAATTCCCACGACTTAAAAAATTAATCAGAGATAGATGAAGACTTTTTATGCACAGAGTGTACAAATAGGAACAGTGTTTAAAAACGCTAGGCGCCTGATTTTTTATTTTTTAAAGGGATTCGGCTTTCTAGACGGCCGGCCGCAGAAGTGGCCGATTTCGGCGTTCCTTGACGCGGCCGGCCGCCGTCTAGCGCCGATTAGGCGCAATTTTTACAACACTGAATATGAGTGATTTACCTCCTCCACGGCCCTACCTAATGCCCATGTGCTGCACATCGATACGACAACAAAAGCTAGCTTCGTTAATCCCTTTGATACTTTCTTAATGTTCCAATAATGAAAAAGTCAAGCCGTTTGATTTTGACCTTAGGATTAATCAATCTTAACCCTCTATAGTTCATCTCAAATCAAACCAACTTTTTTTTTTTTTACACAACAACAAATATACAATTGCATTTCAAATTTACAATGAATTAATAAATATATCTAGCTTATATACACATACTAGTTGTTTACGCGCATTGCGCGATTGGGATAATGCCCAATATTTATTTTTAAATAAGTACTTTAAAGTATATCGTTAGGTCATTTTACATGTTAATCTAAACAGCTAATTTTTATTTTTTTATTTTTTTAAAACAATTATTATTATTATTATTATTATTATTATTATTATTATTATTATTATTATTATTATTATTATTATTATTATTATTATTATTATTATTATTATTATTATTATTATTATTATACCCTTAGGTCATTTTACATGTTAATTTAAACAGCTAATTTTTTCAAATATTTTTTACCAACCGTTGATATAATTCGCTGGTCAAATTGGCTAATATAATCCGCTAACGCTAACCTCTAACGGCTGATTGTCAAACAAGGACATTGCGAGGTAGTTATCACTTCAATTTGTTGTGTGATTTGAATACTCTCTTTGTTAACAAATCCCTTGAGTAGTTAATATGATTGGTTTTATTAATTATATATATTTTTTATTTTTTTCATGGTATTAATAAAATACTTGGTAAATAAATATATAGCATTATTTTGTATTATAACTTTGATATTTAATTAAAAAATAGTGCACAAAAAAAGATAATAGACAATGTAGTGAATATAATCAATTGATGAATTTGAATGTAAAGAATTTTTACATTGGAGAAATATAAAGACAATATAACTAATAAAATTACTTCTCTTAATTAATTTATTGATAATGAATAATTTTTTTTTTTAATAAAGACATTGTAGAGACAATATAATGTAGCGAATATAATCAATTGATGAATTTGAATGTAAAGAACTTTTATATTCAAGAAAAATAAATACAATATAACTAATGAAATTATTTCTCTTATTTAATTTATTGATAATGAATAATGTTTTTGAATAAAGGCATTGTAGACACATAATTCTAAATTAAAGAAATGCATATTTATTAATTATTGTTGTAACTACTAAATTATTATTTAATTTAATAAGAGTAAAATAGAGTACAAACTACTAATTATGCCAACTTTGATTGGGATGAGGTTCAAACCTAAGACCTTTTTCTTATTGAAATCAATGAGTAAGTTAAAGGTGAACTAACAGAAATTAACAAAAAAATTAACGGATAATCATATTCATTAAGGATAAATTAGGAAATCTTAAGGAAAAATTAAAATCTGATCAATATGAGCCATTCATTGATTAAAAAATTTGACCGCCATTTTTTCTACCTATTATAGGCCTAACTCTCTTGGGTTCTTATTAGTATAGTAGAAATATATGTATACCCTTAAGTCATTTTACATGTTCTAAACAGCTAATTTTTTCAAATATCTTTCTACCAACCGTTGATATAATTCGCTGGTCAAATTCACTAATATAATCTGCTAACGCTAACCGCTAACTGCTGATTGTCAAACAAGGATATTGTGAGATAGTTCTCACTTCAATTTGTTGTGGGGTTTGAATACTCTCTTTGTCAACATATCCCTTAAGTAGTTAATATGATTGTCTTTAATTTATTAATTATATTTTTAAAATTTTTTACGATATTAATAAAATACTTGGTAAATTAATATATTGCATTATTTTGTATTATAACTCTGATATTTAATTTAAAAAATAGTGCACAAAAAAGATAATAGACAATGTAGTGAATATAATCAATTGATGAATTTGAATGTAAAGAATTTTTACATTGGAAAAAAATAAAGACAATATAACTAATAAAATTATTTTTATTAATTAATTTATTGATAATGAATAATTTTTTTTAAATAAAGACATTGTAGGGACAATGTAGCGAATATAATCAATTGATGAATTTGCATTCAAAAAAGATAATCAATTGATGAATTTGAATGTAAAGAATTTTTATATTCGAGAAAAATAAAGACAATATAACTAATGAAATTATTTCTCGTATTTAATTTATTGATAAGGAATAATTTTTTTTTTTGAATAAAGACATTGTAGACACATAATTCTAAATTAAAGTAATGCATATGTATTATTTTTTGTTGTAGCTACCAAATTATTATTTAATTTAATAAGAGTAAAATAGAGTACTAAATTTAGTAAGAGTAAAATAGAGTACTAATTATGCCAACTTTGATTGGGATGAGGTTCGAACCTAAGACCTTTCTTATTGAAATCAATAAGTTAACGGTGAACTAACAGAAATTAACGGAAAAGATAATATTTAACGGAAAAGTTAACGGATAATCATATTCATTAAGGATAAATTAGGAAATCTTAAGGAAAAATTAAAATCTGATCAATCTGAGCCATTCATTTGATTAAAAAATTTGACCGCCATTTTTTCTACCCATTATAGGCCTAACTCTCTTGGGCTCTTATTAGTATAGTAGATATAAAGATATTTGTGAAAGTTTAGGTAATTTGTGGTCTGATCTTTTCATTTTGAATTGATTAATTAGTTTTATAAATTACCCATTAAACCATGAGTATAGTACTAGATCAGTAATTTATTGGGATAAAATGATGGATGTATTTATATTAGAATTGGTGAAAGGTTTTATAACTCTTCTAGTGTGGTAGTGCTTACCTTTATGGTGTGTTTGGTTCATGGAATAGGTCGGGAATGGAATACCGTTTCCGGGAATAGACCTACTCCATTGTTTGTTTTGTCATTTTATTCAAGGTAATAGCTTTCCCGGGAATGAGCTATTCCCTTTGCAGGGGGAATAGCCATTCCAAGGGGACTCAACCTGGTATTAGCTATTCCCAAGTATTTGGGAATAGCTTTAGTACTATAATATCGAAAATACCCTACCACTGCCACTAGTGCCGCCGTCTCCACCACCAACCCACAACCACCGCCACCACCACCACCGCCGGCACTGCTACCACCGCCGCCACCTCCACCGCAACCACCACCGCCGCCACCACCACCACCACCACCACATATTTTTATAAGGGTATTTATGTCTTTTGAAACATATTTCATTCTATTCCTTAAACCAACCAAACGCTATAATATAATTCTTAAAGTCTATTCCTTCCGCGAACCGTCCGCATCTTAGGAAGCAAAACTCATGCCCACCTGCGGTAATTTTGATTCCATGGGTGCTTTGCCCGCACAGGTTTGAATCCTACCGCTCACCTATCTTCGTTGTCACCTAATAGGTAGTATTTAAGAGAAAAATTTAGTTTCAAGTGATTTATTTGATTTAGTTCTTTTACCCCAATTTTGTCACCCAAGAAGTAGTATTTGGGAGAAAAGTCAAAATTTAATGTCAAGAGTGGGTGTGCCGGAGTGGTTATTGGGCATGGCTAGAGATCATGTGGGCTTTGCTTGTGCAGGTTTGAATCCTGTCGCATACATTTCTTTGTTGTCACCTAATAGGTAGACTTTATGAGAAGAATTTATTGTCAAGTTTCAATTGATTTCTTTGATTTAGTTCTTCTACCCCAATTTTGTCACCCAATTCAATAAGTAATATTTGAAAAAAAAAAGTGAGAACTTAATGTTAAGAGTGGGCGTGATGAACTGGTTATTGGGCTTAACTAGAAATCATGTAGGCTTTGCCCACGCAGGTTCGAATCTTGTTGCTCATGTTTCTTTGATGTCACCCAATAGGTTGTGATCCACTCACTTATAGATTCTTGATATGAAAGGCCTGAGTACCCTAAGATCAAAAGGGCTTATTCCGATGCAGATAATTGATAAATCGAAAGGTGAAAACCATGGGCCTATTCACTATTATGTAGGATCGTTTGTACAAGTTGTATGGTTATTTTGTATATAGAAGTAATGAGTAGGTTTTGGTAATTAGGGGTTAACAATAATTACCAAGTCTATTATCTAATGTTGGTTTATCTATATCAGTGAGGAATGGATGAAATTTAAACAAGAGTATGGTGTGGGACAGGAATATTTAATTATTGTTATATTATTTTAAACAAGAGTATGGTGTGGGACAGGAATATTTAATTATTGTTATATTATTATTGTGACTCACGAAATACAATACAAGAATATTTAATTATGGTTATATTATTATTGTGTGCCTCACCCATTAAAACTTGAAAAGAAACTAATAATAATAATAATAATAATAATAATAATAGTAATAATAATAATAATAATAATATAAGTGGTAAAAATAATATCTAAAAGTAATTAAGTGTTAATAAAAATAGTAAGAATATTAACGTAAGAATTATAACATAGAACAAATAGTAATAATTAATAACTATAGTCTAGGATTAAATTTGGAATTGTCAGGAAAAGATAAGCGACCTCTGGTGAAATTAACTTTTTATCGATTTAAATATTCTTAATTTATTACAACTATTTCATTCCGTGCATCGCACGGGTGAAAATACTAGTATTAGGTAATTATATGTTCGTGAATTGTAGTACTTTAATATATTCTATTAGGACTATTTTACAATATTAGAATAGGAATTTGAATGAAGAATTATAGTATGAATAGAAAAATAAGAAATAATATATTTTATTAGGATTTGTATTACATAATTTTACAATATTAAGCAAATTTTAATAGTATATGACTGTTTTGGACGGAAGTTAAAATAGAGAATTTTGTTTTTATATATAGTACAGAGTATAGAATACATTACGAATAAGAATTTTAATGTAGAATTGTAGTACGAATAGTAAAATAGTATAGTATAGAACTGTTTTGGGCGGGAAGATAAAATTGAGAATTTTGTTTTTATTAATAGTGTAGATAGATTATTAAAGTTTAATTTAATTGATAATAATTGAAAATTTAATTTAAATTAATTGATAATTGCAAATTTAATAACAATATTAAAATTAAAAAAAATAAAAATATTAAATAAAAACTGGAAGCACAAATATTTTAAAAATTATGTTATAAAAATTAAATTAAAAATAAAAAAAATTAAGTAGCTGGCTGTTGCATTTGCAACCGCTAGTTTTTTTTTTTTTTTTTTTTTTTTTAACATAAATATTAATTTCAGAGTGGCCGCCAGCTCTGAACCGCTTTAGCGGGTGCCTATAACGGTTGGATTGCGCTCATCTCACTGTTTTTTTTTTTTGTTTTAAAATATATCTCCAAAAATCAATGTGTTGATGGAGAATATTTTTGCTCAAAAATCGACCTTCCCATCATAGAAAAAAAAAAAAAAAAAAACAAACAAACAAACTATTGCATCAAGTTTTTAGAGCTGCAAAAACGCAGATTGAGGGGAATGCAGTCTTTTTGTTCATGAAATGTATTGTCATGAGATGAGATGAGAGTGAAATTCATCTTCCTGATCGCCTCCAGTAATGTGGCCATCCACACACGTACGATTCGTTGAGATATAGCCTAGGGGGTATTGCAGAGTATGCAACTCCAAGCTTGCCCCCACCCCCATTTTACCCCTACCCCCACTCTAAATTTTTTAGTAAATATTTATGTATATATTGATATAGTAATGATAAAATACACTTTTTGCCCCTCTCTAATTTTTTTATAAGAAAAATCTATTATGTTTATATTAAATAAACTCAAAATATATATTAAAGTTCAAATTCATTAAATAAAAAGAAATAAATCAAATAATTAAAGTGACCATTTTTTTATTATCTTATTTCTTTTATCAAGATTTTAATAATGAATGGCATCAAGTATACATTTTAATTTTTTTTAAAAAAAAATCCTCCAAATTTGAGATATATGCTTTGGTTTTATTAGTTATATATGTTGAATAATTAATTAGTGATTTATTGTGTGTTTTAATTATTTATTTACATTTTTAAAATGTACATTTACTAGTTTAAATGATTAGTTTTGAAATTGACAAAAATTAATATTGATTATTTAATTCATCTAATTTTTGTTTTATCTCTCAAATTTTGAAATATTCAGTTAACCAGTAAAATGAATATAAGTTAATTATGACAAAATTTGGTATCAAAATAATTGACAAAACTTTTTATTTGATGTTAAGTGACAATCTATATTTAAATAAATGTTGTGGTTATTGTTATTATTATATTTTGTGTTATGTGAAAAAAATTCTAAAGTAATGATCGACACATGTGTCGACCGTACTCATATAATTATGTATTTCATACTTTACTACACATAGTATAATTAGAAATCATTATCAATAATAATCACAATATCACTACTGGAAATTATGGAATTTTCGACCACTTGAAAGTGATCTTAAATCAAGTCGAAAGCTTTGTTCCAACCACTTTTGGTATCCGGAAAAACATTTGTTGCTATTTTCGACCACTTTTTGCTTTTGACTTGATTTAAGATTACTTTCAGGTGGTCGAAAATTCCATAATTTCCAGTGATAATGTATGGTATATATAATAATATGGTGCAATTAATTATAATGTTGACTAACATTGTAAGTTTTCTTTACTACCCCCCCCCCCCCCCCCCCCCCCACACCTCAAGTTTTCTGGCTCCGTCCCTGGTTGTGAGGAATGGTCCACCTATTAGCTAGCCATCCATTTTTTGCGGACAATAGCCTTTTATTCTTCAAAGCTAATATCCAAGAAGCAATGACCATCATACAGACCGTACCCGTCAGACTTATGAGGAGGCTTCCGGATAGTCAGTGAACTTTAACAAGTCCACAATCACATTCAGCTACAATACCACAGGCCATATGTGTTCGTGATGATGAGCTTGCCGGACTTGGGTAAGTACCTTGGATTGTATTGTCATCGGTCATTGGTAGGCCGGAATAAGAAGAGGGTATTCAACTACATTTTAGAGATAGAAATTATCAAACAGGGTAGGCAAAGGCTTCATATCAACTTGGTGTAGCTAGCAACCCTCTGGTGAATGTTTGAAGTACCCCAGACCACAATCCCAATTAAGTGGCTTCACCAGATCAGATGTCAAGTGGACAAATCATAGATGCTTCGCCATCTGCAATGATATGCGAAGGCCAAGCTTTAATTTGGCGTAGTATTATATTGTTTGATGACACTGTAACACCCCGTGTTACGATCTCCAAACTCGGAATTAATTATATAATTAATTCCGCCAAGAACAGTTAATAGGGAGTTAATTTCTGTTAATTAATTAATGTCGTGGTCCACGGAGGACCATGTACCCTTGCCTATAATAAAGACCAGTCGTTATATTATAGACCGCGGTGCATGTGCACCGCGGTCAAAAACGACGCCGTTTCTTTAAGTAAAGAAACGGCCCGCCGTAAGAGTTAACGGAGTCCGTTTGTTTGGTGTATTAAACACCAACTGACACTACAGTATATCCAAACCGACACTGCAGTTATATCAAAATGATACTGTAGTTATAGTGAAATGAAACTGCAGTGTATATAAACTGAAACTGAATAACATTTCACATATTTGAGTGTATATTGTACAATGAAGCTGTAATTATATCAAAATGATCATGTAGTTGTGTTTTAATGAAACTATAGTGTATATAAAATAAAATTAAATAACATTTTCACATATTTGAGTCTATAAATATCGAATGAAACTATAGTTATATCGAAATGAAACTGTAGTTGTGTTCAACTGAAACTGCAGTGTATACAGAATGACACTGAATAACAGAGTTACTTTTTGCAAAAGGGTGCGAAACGGCGGAAATAAACATTGTTAATTTTCATTTAAAAAAAGACGCGCGGTGCATAATCGATTATGCACCGCGGTGCATAATATAATTTCCCAATAAAGACCCTAAAAGCCTAAATATGTTACTATATATGGACCTTGGATAATTAGTATATAGGCTATGATATTAGGGCCCAAACCCTGAGCCCAAATATATATATATATATATATATATATATATATATATATATATATATATATATATATATATATATATATATGTCCCATACCTGGCCCAGAACTCCTCTCAAACCCAACCCATAATAGCAATCCTATTACTATTATTATAAGAAGTATGTATATGTGTATATATATAATAACGCCTAAGGATACGTAGTATGCCCGTATATGCATATAGATTATACGAAGACATAATTATACATACATACCTCCCTCCACTGTGTAGTATATATATACACACATACATGTATATATATATATATATATATATATATACCAAGGCCTAATCTATACGGGTAGTATATATACGTATGAGTATCTACAAGAAAGCCTAAACCACCTCCTTCTCCTCTCCCTGCCAAGAAACTCGTGTGGTATTATTCTTGGTGTATTGGGCGGGAATTCACATGTTTGGGTGTTAATTATGTTAGAAAAGCATGATAGGATATGTGCCGCATATTTCTTGATTGTGATCCGTTAAATGTTTACGTATCGTTGTCGATTGCGTTTGAAAGTGTCTAAGCATGGTTTCGGGTTCCACAAAGGTTCCCGGGGTGTTTTTGGTAAGAAAGAGTCAGTGGGGGGTAGGGGACCCGCCACCTACCCGCGGCCAAGATGGGCAGTTCCGGCAGCGGGCAGCCGGCGGGCGGGCAGCTGCCCGCCGGGCACCCGCTGCCCGGAACAGTTAACGCCGGTGGGCAGCCGGCGGGTGAACCCTCACCCACCGGCTACCCGCTGGAAATCACCCCAACCCGGGATTTTGGCTTCCCCGTTTGATGTTCCCCCGACCCCCGTGGTGTCCCAACGAACCCCTCCCATCGTGCCTATGTCTAGTTTGATGTTCGGATACCATTCGTAGGCTGAAAGAGTCTTGTATATTGCATGCTAGTTGAATTGGTATCCCGTTGGCCTAGGTGTAAGACGTATGAACCCCTTAGGACTATTCTTAGTTGTGGATGACCACGCATAGGTTTCATTATACGTTTTCTCCCCCTTCCCAGTGTTCTAATGTGGGCTGCTTGTACTTGCTATGTGTTATGTGTGCATGTTACCCCAATTTGGTTGCGATCAAATTGGTTATACGGGCAGTTGGATGGGTTGAGAACCATACTAACTGTTAACCAGGCCGGTTGCGATCGGTCAGGTATATAAATATTATATAGGGCTGCGGTCCACCGTTTGGTTGCGATCAAACGTTCTACATGAGCTGCGGTTCATATTTCCTGGCTGCGGTCAGATGACATACTCTTGGGCTGCGGTCCACTGTTTGGTTGCGATCAAACTATGATGAGCTGCGGTTCATCGGTCGGTTGCGATCGACCCCTCCGTGTTGCAATACGGGGCAGGGTGCTGCGGGGCCGTGTCAGAGCTATATGCGCTGACCCTCATGTATGGGCATGCGATTGGTCCTGTCACTACTACAGAAAACGGTTTTAACGTCGGTTAAAATACCCCATTTAACGTCGATTATCTTTCGACGTCGTCTTAAGAGACGTCGTAAGTAAATGATACGACGTCGGTTGAACAACCGACGTCGTATGTAATATACGGCTTCGGCTTTTACCTAAAAGCCGAAGCCGTATATATATATATATATATATATATATATATATATATTTTAAATAATTTACATACGACGTCGGTTTTTAGGTAAACGCCGAAGTCGTACATATTTATTATTTTTAAAAAATAAAAAATAATTAGCCTACGGCGTCGGTTTTTAGGTAAAAACCGACGCCGTATATATATATATATATATATATATATATATATATATATATATATATATATATATATATATATATATATATATATATATATATATATATATATATATATTTTTTTTTATAAAAAAAATAATAAATATATACGGCTTCGGCTTTTACCTAAAAGCCGAAGCCGTATATATTTATTATTTTTTAAAAAAATAATAATTGACCTACGACGTCGGTTTTTAGGTAAAAACCGACGCCGTATGTTCTTTTTTTATTTATTTATTTATTTATATGCGTTTTATGTTTTCTACCCCACCTGTATCAATTTTCAAACCCTGCGCAGCTAGCAATTTAACATTCAGCATTCAACATCAACTAATTTATTAAACTAATTCAAGCTACTAAACATAAAACTAATATAAGTACCACAATTCAACAAAACTACTAAACATTAAGCCAATAAACATAAACTAATTTTAAACGTAAAGTATCAAACTATTAAACATGAAACTAATATAAAGAACACAATTCATTAAGCTAATTCAAGCTACTAAACATAAAACTAATATAAGTACCACAATTCAACAAAACTACTAAACATTAAGCCAATAAACATAAACTAATTTTAAACGTAAAGTATCAACTAAGAAGCGTTTTATTAACCCATTCATCAATAAGAAGCTTAGACCATTTGTCTCTAACTTCATCAATCTCTTTTTTGTTGTAGGGCAATCTTCCTTGTCTTTCCAAAGCCTACAAAGTTCAAAAGAAATAAAATTAATAAATAAGCAAGTATTTTTAAACATTTGAAGCCAAAAGATATATTAAGAAATTACTTGCCTTATCCATTCCTTTGCTTAGATTGTTGGAAACAATTTCCAACATGAACTTCATCACATAATAACCACATTCGGTGGTTCCCTTTTGTATAGCACACTACATTGAATTACAATAAAAATAAAATAAATTAATAAAAAAAAATAATAAGTTTGCATGTTTTACAAAGTGAATGAAGTACTTACCGAACATATAGTCCATTTTGGTGAACGATTTTGTTTCTTTCCACTCATCATGTTTGTTGCAGTCATACACCTATTAATATAAGACATAGAATATATATAAATACTTGGCATCACTAGTTTAATGATAACTATTAATTAATTATATAAATTTACATACGTTTCCATTATATGTTTAATGTCTTCACGCGGCCCATGACCAAGTGAATCAAACCAAAAAATTTCATTTAGTCGAGGACAAATCGCCATCAACATCCAATGCTCACTACAAATAAATAATTTATTAGTTTTAAGTGAATATAATATATAATAAAAATATATTATATATAAGTACTTTTATTTAAAACGTAATTAATACTTACTTGAGAACATATGGGGCTAAGTATACCAATTTCTTCCCCGACTGCATGGTGGCATTTATATATGATTTCCTGTCTTCCATATTATTCATTTGTGGTTGAATCCAATATGGATCTAGGAAGCCATACGTGTCTTTTGATGCCAACTCAAAACTAATGTAAATACCCCTATTCTCACAAACACAACCAATTATATATAGATTACCAACTATATAAATATAAAACTATTATGAATAAATAATACTAAAGAACTTATTACCTCATAAAGAACTGAATTAGAGAAACATCGATGGTCTCCATATTTAAGAAACGCATTATCTCATCACTTAGAAGGTGCAAGTCATAGTCAATGTTGCCCATAATACCACGAGCCACATGGACCACAAGAGGGTGTTCAAAATGGCGAGCTATTGGAAAGGCCTTTTTGCATCCATCAGTCAAAGAATCATCATCAGGTATAGTGAATTGTTGATGAACGGATTGCACACCCGAATGAAAAGTCAATTTGGTCTTTTCTTTTGACTGTGAATTATAATACAAGTAAGAATTATTATTTTAAAAAGTAAATTACTTACTATTTTAAAATAGAAATATTTTCAGTATACATACCACATCAACTTTAGTACATAACTCTACCAGCTTCTTTGGCCAAGCAATAAAGTGTTGAATTGCATCACCTACAAGCTGAACCTCACTGGTGGGGATTGGTACATGTGCACTTGGATCACTAACTTCATTTACGCTCACCTTCACATGATTTATATCCAATACAACCCCATGAACCTGTCCACCACTGTAAGCTGTCCCATATGCTACTGGACGTCTAATTGGATCTTCTAAGAACAGTTGACATCGTGCCCCTAACTACAATAATTTTTAATTAAAAATCATATAAAATTTTATTGATAAATAATAATAAGATAACTTTAAACGAATACTTACAGTCGGTAAATTACTAAAAGGGTCT
Source organism: Ipomoea nil (assembly GCF_001879475.1). Lineage (NCBI taxonomy): Eukaryota > Viridiplantae > Streptophyta > Magnoliopsida > Solanales > Convolvulaceae > Ipomoea > Ipomoea nil. The sequence goes on from NW_017616947.1 coordinate 3,200,467, forward strand.
GGGGAACTAGCTTTGTCACTTGGAGGTAGTGACACAACATCCACACATACGTCATCCACCTGCTTTGCTTGTAAAGGAGTCTGCATAGCACTAAATTTCAACATCATACTAGCTATTTTTGCCTCAAATTGCTCAGTTAATCGTTGACCAAATTCCTCCCGTTCAGAAATATTTTGCTGCTTTTGTTTCTCTAACGCTACTGCAACAGCATCATCAACCATTTGTTGAACATCTTCAGGAGGCTTTTCGCGACGTTTTGCATGGCCAAATACACTTTTGAAGCCATGTCCTCTTCCCATGGCTCTAACACGTCCAGAATGCTCATCAGTACCCAATGCAACAGTCAATGAATCTTGTCTTCCTTTCTCAACAAATTCTCCTTGAGAAATTTGGATCTCAAGAGCATCCTAACATATATAAAAATTATTCAATAATAATTACTATTACTTTAGTAAATGACAACATATTTACTTACAATTTTTTCCGCCACCAATCTTGTTGATTCAGTGCGATAATTTCCTGACTTGTCAATTCTTGCTTTCTTCCACTTTTCGGCTCTACGTGGAGGACTTGGAGGACTCATTGTATACGTCGGATCTGCATCAGCCAACGCTTGTTTTTCTTTCAACTTCTCATCCATCATCATCTTCTCCAACCTTTTATAACCTCCTCGAGCTAAAAGATGTGGATGAATATTCTTAGCTTGTATGTCTTGATATTTTTTTCTTTTTTGCCTATATAAATACAAAATATTAATCAAACTCTTTACATGTCCCTCATAATAATGATAGAGTTTATGTTGGAAATATTGATAGAATAATAACGATACCTCATATGTTGAACCTGTATGCGACTTTACAAACTCATCCCATGTCTCTTGTTCAATGAAGTTGTATTTTATACATGGGCTCATACCTGCAAAACTGCCGTATATATACTTGCTCACCAATTTCGCTTTAAAATCTTTCCACCGATCACCCACATATCTTAACCATACTCTCCTCATATCAGTTGTGTCGGGAATATCATAAGTATTCTGCAAAACAAAATTATTTATTAGTTAGAAATGTAATTATAGAAACTTTATGAATAAATCAAAATCTTACAAAATTAAAAGTTACCAGGATTTGTTTCCAAATAGTACTCTTAATATTTTCTGGGACATTCGGCCATTCATCTATGGTGATAGGAGTATGTATTCGTCCCACTAATGCAACATAACTTTTAAATGCACTGCCTTCTGGCCCGTAGACAGGCTCCAATCCATCAAGCTCAATGTGGTGTTTCCCTTCAGTAGAACGCTGCAGAATGAGTTTTTGCATACGAGTGGCGCCCCTCGTCTTAGAAGTAGTATTACTACTTTGAGTAGTATGAGTATCTTGTGCAGTACCATCCTCTGTAGTACCATCACCATTTGCTGAATCCATACGCCTGTTTAGAAACAAAAATTATTAGAATATATAAAAGTACTACAATAAGAAAACTAAAAAACAAAATAAATAGCGGGCATTACATGTAATAATCAATTCTCCCATATCCCTTCATGATGATCATCTCGTGATGCATGTACTTCATCTATCTCATTATCAATAATAGTGGGCAACAAACTTGAAGAAAATGGTGGTATTTCCTCAATATCAAAACTAACATCTTCATTCTCATCTCTAGTAATTTGTCTCTTTCCATGAAGAACAATTGACCATTTTTTGTCACAAGGATCACTAATATAAAAGACTTGTTTTGCTTGGGATGCCATTATGAACTGCTCATTTTTGTGCCCTTCACGATTAAAATCAACAAGTGTAAATCCCAACTCATCAACTTTTACACCATGTTTATTATCTACCCATCTACATCGAAACACCGGCACCCTAAACAAAACATAATCAACTTCCCATATTTCTTCAATCACACCATAATATGACAACTCTGCGAACACAGGATTTGTATCTTTCGAACTACTGAAATGCATGGAATTTGCAACCAAAGTAACTCCACTGTTTTGCATAGTGCTCTTTTCATCTTGAGCTTTTGTATAAAAAGAAAACCCATTAATGTCATATCCATTATAGCATAGGACATCCAAACCAGGACCATGTGCTAACCATGAAACAGTTTCAGACATATTATTCTCTTCAATAACTTTATTTTTGAACCAACGAATAAAAGTTCGATTATGTTCGCCCACAATCCACATGTCTGTCCTTCTTGGATTTTGCTCTCTAATCAATGCCTTGTGTTCATCTAAATACGGCTCGACTTCACTTGTATTATGCAAGATGTACAAGTGTGCCTCCTCAACATCTTCACGAGGCATAGTCTTCACTTTGACTCCTCGAGTACCCTTCCCAGCAATTCTTCCTTCATGTCGATTAGTAGAAACACCAATAGCATCTACCCCTGCCAAATATTCTGTACAAAACTCAATAACCTCCTCTGCAACATAGCTTTCAACTATAGATGCTTCCGGCCTATATCGGTTCCTAACATAACCTTTTAATACTTTCATGTACCGTTCAAATGGGTACATCCACCTCAAATAAGCTGGACCACAATGTTTGATCTCTCTCACCAAATGCACAAGCAAATGAACCATGATATCAAAAAATGAAGGTGGAAAGTGCATCTCTAGCTGACACAGTGTAACAATAATGTCATTTTGCAATTCATCTAATTTGTCTGGATCAACACTTTCCCACATATTGCATTGAAAAAGAACAAAGTCTTATGATGGTATATCTCAACTTTTTAGGTAATATGCCTCTAACAGCCACTGGCAATAGTTGTTGCATTAAGACATGACAATCATGAGACTTCAACCCCACCAACTTTAAATCTTGCATATTAACAAGTTTACTGATATTTGATGAATACCATTGTGGTACCTTTACTCCACGTAAACACTCACAAAAAACTTATTTTCTCCTTTCTTGATAAAGTATGAGCAGCTGGAGGCAAATATGTTCTCTTATCCCCGCACGTGGAGCTAATGTAGGTCGTATACACATTTCAACCAAATCCAATCTAGCATTGAGTCCATCTTTAGTCTTACCTTTAATGTCCTAAAAGAGTTCAACAAGACTATCACATACATTTTTCTCCACATGCATCACATCAATACTATGTCTCACATCTAGTCTTCCAATATGGAAGATAAAAAAATATAGATTTCTTTTTCCACGGAGTCTTCTCATTTGTAGGTATCTCTTTTGACCTCTTACCTCTTTGAGATTGAAGCTTTTGAGTCTTACCAAAAGTAACATTGATGCATTCAACTCGTTCATAACTTGATTCCCTGTTAATGGTTGTGGAACATCTGTATAGTCTTGAACGCCATTGAATGCCTTTTTTAATTTTCTATAAGGGTGAAATTTATCAAGAAATCTCCGATGCCCCATGTATACAGTCTTTCTACCATGAACCAGTTGATGATAACAGGTATTATTTTCACATATGGGGCATGCCTTATGACCTTTGACACTATATCCAGACAAGTTACCATAAGCTGGAAAGTCATTGATTGTGCAAAAAAAGCATTGCATGCAACTTAAAAGTCTCCTTCCGGTATGCGTCAAACACTAACACACCTTCATCCCATAATTGCTTCAAGTCATCAATCAAAGGCGCCAAAAAACATCTATATCATTGCTGGTTGTTTTGGCCCAGAAATCATCAAGCTTAATAATATGTATTTGCGTTTCATACACAACCACGGGGTAGATTATAAATTATCAACATAACTGGCCACGAGCTATGCTTGCTACTTAGGTTCCCGTGAGGGTTA
>NW_017616947.1:3204350-3254320 GCF_001879475.1 Ipomoea nil
ATATGTTTAATGTCTTCACGCGGCCCATGACCAAGTGAATCAAACCAAAAAATTTCATTTAGTCGAGGACAAATCGCCATCAACATCCAATGCTCACTACAAATAAATAATTTATTAGTTTTAAGTGAATATAATATATAATAAAATATATTATATATAAGTACTTTTATTTAAAACGTAATTAATACTTACTTGAGAACATATGGGGCTAAGTATACCAATTTCTTCCCCGACTGCATGGTGGCATTTATATATGATTTCCTGTCTTCCATATTATTCATTTGTGGTTGAATCCAATATGGATCTAGGAAGCCATACGTGTCTTTTGATGCCAACTCAAAACTAATGTAAATACCCTATTCTCACAAACACAACCAATTATATATAGATTACCAACTATATAAATATAAAACTATTATGAATAAATAATACTAAAGAACTTATTACCTCATAAAGAACTGAATTAGAAGAAACATCGATGGTCTCCATATTTAAGAAACGCATTATCTCATCACTTAGAAGGTGCAAGTCATAGTCAATGTTGCCCATAATACCACGAGCCACATGGACCACAGAGGGTGTTCAAAATGGCGAGCTATTGGAAAGGCCTTTTTGCATCCATCAGTCAAAGAATCATCATCAGGTATAGTGAATTGTTGATGAACGGATTGCACACCCGAATGAAAAGTCAATTTGGTCTTTTCTTTTGACTGTGAATTATAATACAAGTAAGAATTATTATTTTAAAAAGTAAATTACTTACTATTTTAAAATAGAAATATTTTCAGTATACATACCACATCAACTTTAGTACATAACTCTACCAGCTTCTTTGGCCAAGCAATAAAGTGTTGAATTGCATCACCTACAAGCTGAACCTCACTGGTGGGGATTGGTACATGTGCACTTGGATCACTAACTTCATTTACGCTCACCTTCACATGATTTATATCCAATACAACCCATGAACCTGTCCACCACTGTAAGCTGTCCCATATGCTACTGGACGTCTAATTGGATCTTCTAAGAACAGTTGACATCGTGCCCCTAACTACAATAATTTTTAATTAAAAATCATATAAAATTTTATTGATAAATAATAATAAGATAACTTTAAACGAATACTTACAGTCGGTAAATTACTAAAAGGGTCTGGGGAACTAGCTTTGTCACTTGGAGGTAGTGACACAACATCCACACATACGTCATCCACCTGCTTTGCTTGTAAAGGAGTCTGCATAGCACTAAATTTCAACATCATACTAGCTATTTTTGCCTCAAATTGCTCAGTTAATCGTTGACCAAATTCCTCCCGTTCAGAAATATTTTGCTGCTTTTGTTTCTCTAACGCTACTGCAACAGCATCATCAACCATTTGTTGAACATCTTCAGGAGGCTTTTCGCGACGTTTTTGCATGGCCAAATACACTTTTGAAGCCATGTCCTCTTCCCATGGCTCTAACACGTCCAGAATGCTCATCAGTACCCAATGCAACAGTCAATGAATCTTGTCTTCCTTTCTCAACAAATTCTCCTTGAGAAATTTGGATCTCAAGAGCATCCTAACATATATAAAAATTATTCAATAATAATTACTATTACTTTAGTAAATGACAACATATTTACTTACAATTTTTTCCGCCACCAATCTTGTTGATTCAGTGCGATAATTTCCTGACTTGTCAATTCTTGCTTTCTTCCACTTTTCGGCTCTACGTGGAGGACTTGGAGGACTCATTGTATACGTCGGATCTGCATCAGCCAACGCTTGTTTTTCTTTCAACTTCTCATCCATCATCATCTTCTCCAACCTTTTATAACCTCCTCGAGCTAAAAGATGTGGATGAATATTCTTAGCTTGTATGTCTTGATATTTTTTTCTTTTTTTGCCTATATAAATACAAAATATTAATCAAACTCTTTACATGTCCCTCATAATAATGATAGAGTTTATGTTGGAAATATTGATAGAATAATAACGATACCTCATATGTTGAACCTGTATGCGACTTTACAAACTCATCCCATGTCTCTTGTTCAATGAAGTTGTATTTTATACATGGGCTCATACCTGCAAAACTGCCGTATATATACTTGCTCACCAATTTCGCTTTAAAATCTTTCCACCGATCACCCACATATCTTAACCATACTCTCCTCATATCAGTTGTGTCGGGAATATCATAAGTATTCTGCAAAACAAAATTATTTATTAGTTAGAAATGTAATTATAGAAACTTTATGAATAAATCAAAATCTTACAAAATTAAAAGTTACCAGGATTTGTTTCCAAATAGTACTCTTAATATTTTCTGGGACATTCGGCCATTCATCTATGGTGATAGGAGTATGTATTCGTCCCACTAATGCAACATAACTTTTAAATGCACTGCCTTCTGGCCCGTAGACAGGCTCCAATCCATCAAGCTCAATGTGGTGTTTCCCTTCAGTAGAACGCTGCAGAATGAGTTTTTGCATACGAGTGGCGCCCCTCGTCTTAGAAGTAGTATTACTACTTTGAGTAGTATGAGTATCTTGTGCAGTACCATCCTCTGTAGTACCATCACCATTTGCTGAATCCATACGCCTGTTTAGAAACAAAAATTATTAGAATATATAAAAGTACTACAATAAGAAAACTAAAAAACAAAATAAATAGCGGGCATTACATGTAATAATCAATTCTCCCATATCCCTTCATGATGATCATCTCGTGATGCATGTACTTCATCTATCTCATTATCAATAATAGTGGGCAACAAACTTGAAGAAAATGGTGGTATTTCCTCAATATCAAAACTAACATCTTCATTCTCATCTCTAGTAATTTGTCTCTTTCCATGAAGAACAATTGACCATTTTTTGTCACAAGGATCACTAATATAAAAGACTTGTTTTGCTTGGGATGCCATTATGAACTGCTCATTTTTGTGCCCTTCACGATTAAAATCAACAAGTGTAAATCCCAACTCATCAACTTTTACACCATGTTTATTATCTACCCATCTACATCGAAACACCGGCACCCTAAACAAAACATAATCAACTTCCCATATTTCTTCAATCACACCATAATATGACAACTCTGCGAACACAGGATTTGTATCTTTCGAACTACTGAAATGCATGGAATTTGCAACCAAAGTAACTCCACTGTTTTGCATAGTGCTCTTTTCATCTTGAGCTTTTGTATAAAAAGAAAACCCATTAATGTCATATCCATTATAGCATAGGACATCCAAACCAGGACCATGTGCTAACCATGAAACAGTTTCAGACATATTATTCTCTTCAATAACTTTATTTTTGAACCAACGAATAAAAGTTCGATTATGTTCGCCCACAATCCACATGTCTGTCCTTCTTGGATTTTGCTCTCTAATCAATGCCTTGTGTTCATCTAAATACGGCTCGACTTCACTTGTATTATGCAAGATGTACAAGTGTGCCTCCTCAACATCTTCACGAGGCATAGTCTTCACTTTGACTCCTCGAGTACCCTTCCCAGCAATTCTTCCTTCATGTCGATTAGTAGAAACACCAATAGCATCTACCCCTGCCAAATATTCTGTACAAAACTCAATAACCTCCTCTGCAACATAGCTTTCAACTATAGATGCTTCCGGCCTATATCGGTTCCTAACATAACCTTTTAATACTTTCATGTACCGTTCAAATGGGTACATCCACCTCAAATAAGCTGGACCACAATGTTTGATCTCTCTCACCAAATGCACAAGCAAATGAACCATGATATCAAAAAATGAAGGTGGAAAGTGCATCTCTAGCTGACACAGTGTAACAATAATGTCATTTTGCAATTCATCTAATTTGTCTGGATCAACAACTTTCCCACATATTGCATTGAAAAAGAAACAAAGTCTTATGATGGTATATCTCAACTTTTTAGGTAATATGCCTCTAACAGCCACTGGCAATAGTTGTTGCATTAAGACATGACAATCATGAGACTTCAACCCCACCAACTTTAAATCTTGCATATTAACAAGTTTACTGATATTTGATGAATACCATTGTGGTACCTTTACTCCACGTAAACACTCACAAAAACTTATTTTCTCCTTTCTTGATAAAGTATGAGCAGCTGGAGGCAAATATGTTCTCTTATCCCCGCAACGTGGAGCTAATGTAGGTCGTATACACATTTCAACCAAATCCAATCTAGCATTGAGTCCATCTTTAGTCTTACCTTTAATGTCTAAAAGAGTTCCAACAAGACTATCACATACATTTTTCTCCACATGCATCACATCAATACTATGTCTCACATCTAGTGTCTTCCAATATGGAAGATAAAAAAATATAGATTTCTTTTTCCACGGACTCTTCTCATTTGTAGGTATCTCTTTTGACCTCTTACCTCTTTGAGATTGAAGCTTTTGAGTCTTACCAAAAGTAACATTGATGCATTCAACTCGTTCATAAACTTGATTCCCTGTTAATGGTTGTGGAACATCTGTATAGTCTTGAACGCCATTGAATGCCTTTTTTAATTTTCTATAAGGGTGAAATTTATCAAGAAATCTCCGATGCCCCATGTATACAGTCTTTCTACCATGAACCAGTTGATGATAACAGGTATTATTTTCACATATGGGGCATGCCTTATGACCTTTGACACTATATCCAGACAAGTTACCATAAGCTGGAAAGTCATTGATTGTGCAAAAAAGCATTGCATGCAACTTAAAAGTCTCCTTCCGATATGCGTCAAACACTAACACACCTTCATCCCATAATTGCTTCAAGTCATCAATCAAAGGCGCCAAAAAAACATCTATATCATTGCCTGGTTGTTTTGGCCCAGAAATCATCAAGCTTAATAATATGTATTTGCGTTTCATACACAACCACGGGGGTAGATTATAAATTATCAACATAACTGGCCACGAGCTATGCTTGCTACTTAGGTTCCCGTGAGGGTTAATACCATCAGTACAAAGTCCAAGTCTAAGATTTCTCGACTCGTGGCCAAATTCAGGAAATGCATTATCAAATGTTATCCATTGAGAAGAATCAGCCGGGTGTCGAAGCTTGCCATCGGAAATTCTTTCATCTGCATGCCATGATAAGTTCTTCGCATCGCTTGGATTTGCAAACATGCGCTTAAATCTTGGAAGAATTGGGAGATACCACAAAACTTTAGCTGGTGGACTTTTCAAACGTACTTTACCACTCTCTCTTGTTTTATAACGAGATGCCCCGCATATTGGACATGCATGCAAGTCTTTGTAATCATTCCTAAACAATATGCAATCGTTAGGGCAAGCATGTATTTTTTTGTATCCCATACCCATGGGACACAACATCTTTTTGGCATCATATGTACTCTTGGGAAGTTCATTACCATCTGGAAGCATATCATTGACTATTTTAAGTAAAGCAGTAAAGCTCTTGTCGGTCCACCCATTCCCAGCTTTCAAGTTGAATAATTTTAATACAGCAGATAATCTGGTATATTTACTACACCCTGGCCATAAAGGTTGTTTTGAATCATTCAATAATTCATCCAACTCATTTGACCGATTGGTAAACTCTTCTCCAACATCGCGAAACATTTCATCCAACCGATCTTCAGACTCATCATCTTCATTGTCAACATACATGTTAGATGTTGTAGCCACATCGCTTTCACCGTGCCAAATCCATTGTGTATAATATGGATTAATCCCATTAACAATTAGATCATCATATATGTCTTCTTCACCTAACCTTTTCTGATTACAACATTTCTTACAAGGACAGAAGAACCTCTTATTACTATTCGGAAGGTTATTATTTGCAAACTGTAAAAAATTTCTAACTCCATCTTCATATTCCTGACTAAGTCGATTAGCTTTCATCCAACTTTTATCCATCACAAGCCAATCTAAAATAATAATAACCTAGTTAAACATTTGTTAACAACATTTTAACAAATTTATATAATTATAACTACTACAACAACTACACTATATTCATTTCGGCCAATTAGTATTACATTTCGGTCCAAAACAACATCATTTTATATTAAGTATCAACTAGTGCAATATATTCAATATATAACATCATCATGTATTATACACTTAGCTTGTTCACTTAAATTATTTGGTAATATAAGTTATATACTTGAAAAGGCAAATTATGGACCAAGATTCACCTAGCATGGTGGGCCTTGGTCCAAAACAACATCATTTTATATTAAGTATCAACTAGTGCAATATATTCAATATATAACATCATCATGTATTATACACTTAGCTTGTTCACTTAAATTATTTGGTAATATAAGTTATATACTTGAAAAGGCAAATTATGGACCAAGATTCACCTAGCATGGTGGGCCTTGGTCCAAAACAACATCATTTTATATTAAGTATCAACTAGTGCAATATATTCAATATATAACATCATCATGTATTATACACTTAGCTTGTTCACTTAAATTATTTGATAAGTTATATACTTGAAAAGGCAAATTATGGACCAAGATTCACCTAGCATGGTGGGCCTTGGTCCAAAACAACATCATTTTATATTAAGTATCAACTAGTGCAATATATTCAATATATAACATCATCATGTATTATACACTTAGCTTGTTCACTTAAATTATTTGATAAGTTATATACTTGAAAAGGCAAATTATGGACCAAGATTCACCTAGCATGGTGGGCCTTGGTCCAAAACAACATCATTTTGTATTAAGTATCAACTAGTGCAATATATTCAATATATAACATCATCATGTATTATACACTTAGCTTGTTCACTTAAATTATTTGATAAGTTATATACTTGAAAAGGCAAATTATGGATCAAGATTCACCTAGCATGGTGGGCCTTGGTCCAAAACAACATCATTTTATATACACAATAATAATATTTCAAGATATACACAATAATATATAAACAAAATTTCATAAAATTCCACATATACACACAACAATTCATAATTGACCCACTAACTTATAAAATTAAATATATACACAATTATTCCTAAAATTTCGAAAATATACACAATAATAATATATAAAATTCAAAATTCAAAAAATATATATACATAATCATTTTTAATTTATAATATATATATATATATATATATATATATATATATATATATATTATATTATATATTAAAAATTGGTTTTTATTATATATATATATTATATATTAAAAATATATATATTATATTATATATTAAAAATTGGTTTTTATTATATATATATATTATATATTTAAAAATTGGTTTTTATTATATATATATATTATATATTAAAAATATATATATTATATTATATATTAAAAATTGGTTTTTATTATATATATATATTATATATTAAAAATGGTTTATATATATATATATATATATATATATATATATATATATATATATATATATATATATATATATATATATATATATACGTACGTACCTTGGGGACGACGCTGTTGGCGACCGGCGACGACGGGCGACGGCGAGGACGGCGGCTTAGGGCGACGGCGAGCGAGGCCGAGGCCGAAGACGACGACGTGCGGAGAGCGAGGCCGACGGCAGTGGACGACGGCTTAGGCGGCGGTGGAGAGCATCGGTGGCGTAGGGCGTTCGGCGGCGGTGGCGTACGGCGGATGGAGCAGTGAGCCTTGGCGTTGGTGAGAAGTGAGCTGAGGAGTGAGCTAGGGCGTTTGGAATGAGCTGAGCAGTGAGCCTTCATAAATTTTTTTTGTACCTAGCTAGCTCGCTTAGCTTCATAAATTTTTTTTTTAATTTATGTATACGGCGTCGGCGTTATACGACGCCGACGCCGTATACCATTTAAATATTTTTTTTTAATTATAGTAAATACGGCGTCGGAGATTAATTCTCCGACGCCGTATCTACTATTTATTTTTTATTTTTTTTTTTAAAATTCGAGTATATGGCGTCGGCAATATACGTCGCCGACGCCGTATACCATTTTAATTTTTTTTTTTAATTATACGATACGGCGTCGGAGATTTAACTCCGACGCCGTATCTCCTATTTATTATTATTATTATTTTTTTAATTTGAGTATACGGCGTCGGCGTTATACGTCGCCGACGCCGTATACCATATTTTTTTTTTAATTATTAGAGATACGGCGTCGGAGTTTAATTCTCCGACGCCGTATCTACTATTTATTTATTTTTTATTTTTTTAAATTCAAGTATACGGCGTCGGCGATATACGTCGCCGACGCCGTATACCATATATATATATATATATTTTATTTGAGATACGGCGTCGGCAACGTATAACGCCGACGTCGTATCTCGTATTTATTTTTTATTTATTTTTTATTTAATATACGGCATCGGCCATACCAAATAACCGACGTCATATGTATTTTTAAAAAAATAAAAAATAATTTTAAATATTTAACGTCGGATTTTCAAAAAACCGACGTTATAATGTAGACGTTAAATCCGTTTCCTGTAGTAGTGTGTGGCGCCAAGAAAGTGTGCTATGTGATGAGATGAGAAGGAGTGATGTTATGGCGGTTATGGAAACGTGACCATAGAACTCTTGCTAGTAAACTATACATGCCTAATTGTGATTACTGGTTGTGCTTATCTTTAACTGTGCCCTATGTTGAGAATTGTATATGCTTGATTATGACTGTTGATTGTGTGTACCCCTATTTGTCGAGTTGGTTCCCTGATTTGAAAGCTAGAGTCTCTTAGGATATATCTTCATGCCTCGAAATGACTTTTCGTATATCTATGTATATATCTATATGTATTGTATTTCAACGCGTTGGAGTGGGTTACCAGCATCTCTCGCTGAACAGATATATTTGGCTTTCAGGCACAGATGAGTAGACACTGGAGCGCGCTAGAACCTTGGAGTGTAGAAGTAGATAGTTTCCTTTACGGCCTGCGTGCCATGTTATGCTTTCTCTTTATCAAGGATATTAGTTAGTTAGCCTGTGCACCTGAGTTCTCCAGCTCGGGTGTGGCATAGCACCCCGCACTCTTTGTATCGTATTTTGGGATTCAATGAGATTCTACCGTTATTATATAAGTTTTAAAAGTCTTGAAAATCTGGGGTGTTACAGACACTGGAGGCTTTCTTGTGGTAACCAGTGGACCTATCTCGTATGTAAAGAGGCACTATCTTGGCTCAAGTCTCGCAACCTTAGCAAAGTATGGATTGAATCTGATTGCAAAAATGTTATCACTAGTATAGGTTTAGGAGGGATCTCTCTTATACGGCTCCCATTTTAGAACAATGTCTATTGTTACTTTACTCCTTTCATGAGTCTTTTTTCCGAACCCTATTAGTAGTATATCTCCCGACCGACCTAAGATGTTCTCCGCATCGTTCAGTACATCTCCTTTGGCCGAGCGGTGGAGCAGGAAGATGGTCGAGACCGGTCGTCCACGTACTCTTGTGTTGGCCTTCTGCATACAGGCGTTCGAACCAGACCGAGTGATTCGCATCCCGACTGATGTTCTGCTCGACCGCCGTACCTTGGCTCCACATGGAAGTGGTATCGCTGGAGAGGGGCACTGTAACACCCCCCCCCCCAAAACAAGGCCCAATAAAAGCCCTAACACATGCAGATTAAACAACAAAACTAGCACATCGGAAGATAAAAACGGAAACTGGATAAAAAGAAATCCAACGGGGTGTTATGCCACGTCTACCAAACCCGGTAAACGCTACGGCGAACAATCTGCAAGTGTATAAAACTATCCCAAAACATCAATCTAACTACATTGGGCGCACAGGCCACAAAAACCACAAGATAAAGATGCTAAGCTACCAGGCTCTAGACATCGCGCTCGTCTAAACATCACCTGAAAGATACAAAGATAAACATGGGACGACGCCCAGTCAGCGATAATGCTGGTAACCCACCAATACCGTTAAGTATCATATATAGGTAGATATAAGATAGAAAACCATTTTCGAAATGGAATACATAAGTATATAAGTTAAAAGCCAAGATTGAAAGACAACACAAGACTCATCACTCTCAAAGATAACACCGGGAACACATCCCAAACCACAAAGGTTACCACAACACGAAGGAAATACAACTCACCCATGGCAACACATGCCCTTGTGACTACACACGTCACAAGAAAGAGAACTCACCACAATGGCTACACAAGCCCTCGCGACATCACCCATCACGAGTTGATATGCCTTCCTAATGCCCTGTTCCAACCTTATGGCTACCCCCAACCTTATACCTTCTTCCACCATTACCTCCAGGACCCCTGTACAGCCAAGTCCAACCTTATTCCGTCGGGACCGTCGTCCCCCACCAACAACCCGCCTATAAGACCACCAATTTCATAGTACACGAGGTACCGTACACACACATGGCACACATGCCAGGATAACACATGTTATCCCCCAATCACGTGAACCTTTCTCGAAGGAACACAGCTCCATAATCACGTCACGGCCACCACGAGGACCGCTGCAATACCTTGGTGACTAGCGTCCCATACCACTAATCGTGCAATCCAGGTAAAGCCACACACGCACAACAACTCACACGAGTCAAGCAACGGATTACAACAAAGGTATGAAACATACTCAATCAAGGAATGTGTCACCACCCAACGACAACAACGATGCATAACACAAGTTAACATCAACCACACGGAAGGTACGAACAACTCACACGCTAGCATTAAGACAACAAACTAGCATGCTTAACAACGGGGAAACTCAAGATAGTTACGAGGAACACACAAGACACCTCTTTGTTCAACGAAGCACAATGTTGAGCACTTAGCACGATTCAAGACACCAAAGAGCCTACATGGATACCTACCATATAGTTCTAGACCTACGAAACATCAAGAAGACGCTCAAATAGTTCCACAAAAGAACAACGGGGAGTCAAAAGATCAAATACCGAGACAACCGAATCACGGGGAACAAATCCCACTCCAAACTCCACTGTGTTCCCCGCAGGTGGACCCACGGGTAGGCCCCTACCCGTGGTTCTGCCCGCGGGTACACCACTCACATTCCCATGTACCTGCGGGTGGGTGGCAGGTAGGGCTCTCCCCGCCGTTCCGCCCGCGGGTACATGCTCCTGTGTAAATAATCCCTTCGGGGATTTTCTTCTCCAAACACAAATTCTAGTCCAAAACATGCCAAATCTCACCAAATACAACAAAATGACTTGAACCATGGAAAATGCCAAGCAATGGCACAAAGGAACCCTAAACACAAGCTCTAGATATGCAATATCACAAGATAAATGCATAAACCCTCACATTTCATAGCAAAGCACAAGTAGAATCCAAGAAATCACCTATAGGTAAGCAAAATAGGTTTTGTAGAGCATGGGTTACCTCTTGTAGACCAAAAGACTTCACTTTACACCACAACAAGCTCCCCACAAAGCTTACTTCTCAAAACCACTTCAAGATCAAACCAAAAGATCATAAAGATCCTACCTTTAAGAAAAAGACGACTAAGATGGAACCAAAAAGACTAGACAAGCTTAGATCTTACCCTCCTAGATGCCCAAATAGGTGAAAGGTTGAATCTTGGAAGCAAAACTTGGAATCTTGACAAGGGTCTCAACTTGGCTTGAAGAATAAGCCACTCTTCTTTTCTAGAGAGAAGATGGAGATATTTTCTAAGGATTGTAAGGAATGAAACGAAGAAGTCTTCTAGGTTTAGGTTACAATACTAACTCTTGATGAAAAGACAAGGATACCCTTACTAAGCTTTAGAAAGTGTAAGGAACAAGGGAACTCCTCTCAAAGCACAAGGTACAACACAACTTAAAGATTGACTAGTCAAATACTAGTCCTTGAGTATTAAAAATCAGGATTTTAGGAATCAATTCCTCAAAAGAATTAGAATTAATTACTCAATTAATTCATGGATTGAAATGTGGATTTTGGGGGTGCCACATCCTCTCCCCCTTCAAAGAAGCTTCGTCCCCGAAGCTTGGGTACGACGAATTAAAAGCGAATGGTAACAAGGAAACGAAATTGTGTCAAGAAGTTCAAGAATAGTCCTTTTGGTCAAAAACTCCAAAAGTACTCACAAGGGTTCCAAAGCAAAGAAGAAGGTATTTCAAATTCAAGGATTGGTCAAGAGCAAAGCAAAGGAGTAGATTGACCATCACAAACTCTATTCTCAACACCCACATCTACTTCTACCCAAACACTAAGGGCAAGACAACAAACACGAAACACCCACTACCACAACAAAACTAACTAAGCCACAAGCAACACACAAAGGCAAACACGCAAGGCAACAACCAACGAAAAAAAAAAAACAAGATACCTTCCATAAACAACTCCGGGTACCGCTCCCGCATGGTCGACTCCAGCTCCCATGTAGCTTCTTCAACCCCATGATGTGTCCACCAAACCTTTACCATCTTAACGGACTTCCTACGTGTGTCCCGAGTCTTAAAGTCCAAAATTCTGAGCGGTCTTTCTTCGTAAGACAAATCCTCATCTATCGGTATCAATTCTGGTGGTAACACATGGGTCGGGTAATGAATATATCTCTTGAGCTGCGATACATGAAACACATTATGCACTCTTTCTAACTCCATGGGCAACGCCAAACGGTAAGCCAAACTTCCAACCCTCTCCAGGATTTCATACGGACCTATAAACCTAGGGCTCAACTTCCCTTTCCTTCCAAACTGCATTACTCCCCGGGTGGAAGACACTTTCAACCAAACCTTATCCCCTACCGAAAACTCCGCTTGTCTTCTAGCCAAATCAGTATAGGACTTTTGACGATTCTGAGCCGCTTTCATCCTTTCCTAAATCTGTTTAACTTTCTCGGATGTGTCCAACAAGTATTGTGGTCCCAACACTATCGGATTAAAAAGATCCTCCCAACAAAGCGGACTGCGACATTTCTGTCCATAGAGAGCTTCATAAGGTGCCATGCGAATACTCGAATGATAACTATTGTTGTAAGAAAACTCTATCAAATCCAAATGGTCCTCCCAAGATCCTTGAAAATCTAGCATACAAGCTCTCAACATATCTTCGATAGTCCGTATAGTCCTTTCTGTTTGTCCATCGGTGGCTGGGTGGAAAGCAGTACTGAGGCTTAGCTTAGTTCCAAGAGCTGCTTGCAAGGATTTCCAACATTTGAGACAAGAACCTTGGATCTCTATCGGAGACAATATCCCTCGGAACTCCATGATACTTTACCACTTGGTTGACATAGGATTGAGCCAACTGTGTCATTGTCCAGGTTTCTTTCATTGCGATGAGGCGGGCAGTCTTGGTCAAACGATCAACTATCACCCAGATTTTGTCCTTACCCGAACGGGTCGTCGGTAATCCTCCCACGAAATCCATAGATATAGAATCCCACTTTCCTTGTGGAATTTCTAATGGTTGTGCCAACCCCTTTACCTTACAACGCTCCGCTTTTACCTTCTGACAGTTAAGGCATTTCCCAACAAACTCTGCAACTTCCTTCTTCATATTAGGCCACCAGAAGAAGCCCTACCCTTCCGTTCCTGATGGCAATATTAAGACTGGTGCAGACGTGAGCCTCTCCTTCAAATCTCGAAATGCTAACTCACAAGCTTGATCCCAAACGAAAGGCACTTCTTTCCTTAGTAACTTAGTCAAAGGTTGAGCCACCTTGGCGAAATCCAAAACAAACCTTCAATAATAACCTGCTAAACCAAGAAAGCTTCTTACTTCCGACACCGATGAAGGTGCAGTCCAATCCTTCACTGCCCGTATCTTGTCCGGATCCACAGAAATCCCTCTACTATCAATCACGTGGCCTAGAAACGTAACACTGTCTTTCCAAAACTCGCACTTAGAGAACTTGGCATACAACTGCTTCTCCCTCAAGATCTGAAGTACCGTCTGAAGATGTCCAACATTCTCTCTCTTATCTTTCGAATAGACCAAAATATCGCCGATGAACACGATCACAAAATCGTCGAGGTGGGGTTTGAACACTCTGTTCATCAGATCCATAAAAACTGCAGGGGCATTAGTCATCCCAAACGGCATAACTGTAAACTCGTAGTGACCGTACCGAGTCCGAAACGCAGTCTTAGGAATATCCTTGTCTGCTACCCTTATCTGATGGTATCCTGACCTCAAGTCAACTTTGGAAAACACTCCTGCGCCACGGAGTTGGTCAAACAAGTCGTCTATTCTTCGGAGAGGGTATTTGTTCTTAACGGTAACTTGGTTCAGCTCCCGGTAGTCAATACACAACCTCATACTTCCGTCCTTCTTCTTTACAAACAAGACCGGAGCTCCCCATGTGATGTACTTGGCCGGATATAGCCCTTATCAAGGAGTTCTTGCAATTGGGTCTTCAACTCATGCATTTCTGGCGTAGCCAAACGATATGGGGCCTTAGAAATGGGTGCAGTGCCTGGCATAAGGTCCACTGAGAACTCCACTTCCCTAGTAGGAGGCATACCCGGTATTTCTTCGGGAAATACATCAAGGAATTCACGGACTACGGGTATAGATTGAGCTACCTCTCCTTTTGCCTTCAAGTTCTCGACCGAACACAAGTACAACTCATTGCCTTTATCCAAATACCTCTTCATCTTTGTCACAGACACCAGCTTAATTCCGGGTTCTTCCATCTTTCCACGGTATGACACTCTTTTCCCGCTGGGTCCTCGTAGCACCACCTTCTGATCTTTGCACAAGATTTGGCCTCTAAACCGCCCCAACCAGTCCATACCTAAGACCACATCCACCCCGTCCAAGTCTTACTGGATTAGATCACTAGGAAACTCTTCTCCTTTGATAAAGATCTTGACGCCCTCGAAAAGACGGTCGCACATCCTAACTTCTCCCGACGCTACCTTCACGTTAAACCTCATTCCCGTGCCCCCAGATAAGCTCAACTTCTTCACGAGGCCGGGTGATATGAACGAGTTAGACGCCCCTGAATCAAACAAGACTGTTGCTGGCACGGATTGCACAAGGAAGGTTCCCACTACTACGTCACTGTCGCTTGTTCGAACTTCATTTAAGGTGAGCACCCTCTCTTGAGATGACCCTACCGCCGGATGATGAACCTCTATCCTCCCATACTCTCTTATATCACGGAGTGCTGGCAAGGTCGCTGCACTAGGACTTACTCTTGTGGACAAACCACTCCGGATCCACCGCTCAGTTACCCCAGAGGCATTGCTAGATTCGGCCAACCGAGATTTCTTACCCACTTCACCCACGTCTTCAAACACTGCGGTTCGCTGGCGAGGAGGCATCACAGACTTCTGCTACAACAACGAGGTTACCAAAAGAGCAAACAAGCAAGACAGAAAGCAACACACTTCTCACCGCGTAACCTAGAGTCCTAAGCCTATCACTTAGCTTCTTAAGGTCGCTTAGAGGTCTCAAAACACACTTAACCACTTAGAAAGTCAAGACTTAACTCTTCATAGGCTCTAAACCTAGGCTCTGATACAAACTGTAACACCCCCCCCTCCCAAACAAGGCCCAATAAAAGCCCTAACACATGCAGATTAAACAACAAAACTAGCACAACGGAAGATAAAAACGGAAACTAGATAAAAAGAAATCCAACGGGGTGTTATGCCACGTCTACCAACCGGTAAACGCTACGGCGAACAATCTGCAAGTGTATAAAACTATCCCAAAACATCAATCTAACTACATTGGGCGCACAGGCCATAAAAACCACAAGATAAAGATGCTAAGCTACCAGGCTCTAGACATCGCGCTCGTCTAAACATCACCTGAAAGATACAAAGATAAACATGGGACGACGCCCGGTCAGCGATAATGCTGGTAACCCACCAATACCGTTAAGTATCATATATAGGTAGATATAAGATAGAAAACCATTTTCGAAACGGAATACATAAGTATATAAGTTAAAAGCCAAGATCGAAAGACAACACAAGACTCATCACTCTCAAAGATAACACCGGGAACACATCCCAAACCACAAAGGTTACCACAACACGAAGGAAATACAACTCACCCATGGCAACACATACCCTTGTGACTACACACGTCACAAGAAAGAGAACTCACCACAATGGCTACACAAGCCCTCGCGACATCACCCATCACGAGTTGATATGCCTTCCTTATGCCCTGTTCCAACCTTATGGCTACCCCCAACCTTATACCTTCTTCCACCATTACCTCCAGGACCCCTGTACAGCCAAGTCCAACCTTATTCCGCCGGGACCGTCGTCCCCCACCAACAACCCGCCTATGAGACCACCAATTTCATAGTACACGAGGTACCGTACACACACATGGCACACATGCCCGGATAACACATGTTATCCCCCAATCACGTGAACCTTTCTCGAAGGAACACAGCTCCACGGCCACCACGAGGACCGCTGCAATACCTTGGTGACTAGCGTCCCATACCACTAATCGTGCAATCCAGGTAAAGCCACACACGCACAACAACTCACACGAGTTAAGCAACAGATTACAACGAAGGTATGAAACATACTCAATCAAGGAATGGGTCACCACCCAACGACAACAACGATGCATAACACAAGTTATCATCAACCACACGGAAGGTACGAACAACACACACGCTAGAATTCAGACAACAAACTAGCATGCTTAACAACGTGGAAACTCAAGATAGTTCCGAGGAACACACAAGACACCGCTTGGTTCAACGAAGCACAATGTTGAACACTTAGCACGATTCAAGACACCAAAGAGCCTACATGGATACCTACCATATAGTTCTAGACCTACGAAACATTAAGAAGACGCTCAAATAGTTCCACAAAAGAACAACGGGAAGTCAAAAGATCAAATACCGAGACAACCGAATCACGGGGAACAAATCCCACTCCAAACTCCACTGTGTTCCCCGCGGGTGGACCCACGGGTAGGCCCCTACCCGTGGTTTTGCCCGCGGGTACACCACCCACATTCCCATGTACCTGCGGGTGGGTGGCGTGTAGGGCTCTCCCCGCCGTTCCGCCCGCGGGTACATGCTCCTGTGTAAATAATCCCTTCGGAGATTTTCTTCTCCAAACACAAATTCAAGTCCAAAACATGCCAAATCTCACCAAATACAACAAAATGACTTGAACCATGGAAAATGCCAAGCAATGGCACAAAGGAACCCTAAACACAAGCTCTAGATATGCAATATCACAAGATAAATGCATAAACCCTCACATTTCATAGCAAAGCACAAGTAGAATCCAAGAAATCACATATAGGTAAGCAAAATAGGTTTTGTAGAGCATGGGTTACCTCTTGTAGACCAAAAGACTTCACTTTACACCACAACAAGCTCCTCACAAAGTGTACTTCTCAAACCCACTTCAAGATCAAACCAAAAGATCATAAAGATCCTACCTTTAAGAAAAAGACAACTAAGATAGAACCAAAAAGACTAGACAAGCTTAGATCTTACCCTCCTAGATGCCCAAATAGGTGAAAGGTTGAATCTTGGAAGCAAAACTTGGAATCTTGACAAGGGTCTCAACTTGGCTTGAAGAATAAGCTACTCTTCTTTTCTAGAGAGAAGGTGGAGATATTTTAAAAGGATTGTAAGGAATGAAATGAAGAAGTCTTCTAGGTTTAGGTTACAATACTAACTCTTGATGAAAAGACAAGGATACCCTTACTAAGCTTTAGAAAGTGTAAGGAGCAAGGGAACTCCTCTCAAAGCACAAGGTACAACACAACTTAAAGATTGACTAGTCAAATACTAGTCCTTGAGTATTAAAAATCAGGATTTTAGGAATCAATTCCTCAAAAGAACTAGAATTAATTACTCAATTAATTCATGGATTGAAATGTGGATTTTTGGGGTGTCACAGGCACGTGGCAGCGCCAGGTGTCGACAGAGGGTGGTTACCAGGTTTGGGCACGTGGATGCCGCGTGGAGTACTATATGCCGATAGGCCGGACGTTGTCCCTAGCGAAGGGCTATAAATATCCTCGGCGGACAAGGCGAATGGGACTTTTGGAACGATCAAGAGGCTACTTACAGAGCATCCCGACTGCAGTCAGTCGGCCCTTGGGGTAGTCATTTAGATTGTACTAGGTCAACCGTGTATTTACACTATCATTTTGGCGCCGTCTGTGGGGGTCGGTACAATTAGTCACGAACGACGAAGTGCCTACATCCCAAAAACATTTATCCATATATGCAAGAAATACAGGAGGATGCGGACAGCTCTTCTGACCATCACACACAGTATGGTCCAACCGTCGACCTGAACCTCAACCTCTCACCCCCTCACTCGGTGGCTCCTAACCCGTCTATTATGTCCAACCGATGTATCCGCCACCTGGTCAGCAATTCCCGTACCCGGGATACTTTCCACATCCAGCACCACCCGCTCCGTATGGTTACTGGCCCGGGACCCCAATGTATTATCCGCCGGGTAATTATCAACCTTATAGGCCTGCGTACACGGCTCCAGCTTCTGTTCCCCCGAGCCAACCAGCAATGCAGACCGAGTCCGAGCTCTAGCCCGGTCCCCGGACTAGGCGCTCGGCTCGCTCAATGTTGGGATCGCAGGGGGCAGGGACCACGGTAGGAAACTCACGTCCAGGCGGTAGATGAGCTCGAGCCACAGGATAATCGCGCGAGCGCGTTTGAGCGTCTTCGGCCGGCAATGCGCCAACGATTGGGACCACAAGACCCGAATAGGCGGTCAGTTGAGTCATCTATGCGTGTGGCCAGTTAAGCGGACAGACAAACACGTATATCGGCAAACTATTGGTGGATTATATTGTAATTAATTAGTTGCAAATGGTTAGCTAACTAATACTCCTAATTAGTTAAGGGGAATACTATATGGATGGTTTAATTAGGTGTTTAGGCCAGCCTGCGCAATTACTTCACTAAGGTGGCTCAACCATTATTGGCCGTCTAGGGTGTGTTTGGTTCGCACATAGGAATCAGAATCGGAATGGGTATCAAATACTTGGTAATGGTAATGAGTTTTGGTGAAACTATTTAACATGTTTGGTAGTAGGGTGGAGTGTGTTAGGAACACTTGTATTAGGATTTTGATGATACCAATATAACCTAGAAAGTAGACCCCTAACCGTTACTTCTTTTAATCGCCGCTTTCGTCCTAGACGAAAGTTGCCATAACTCACATGTAATTCGTGTTAAGTTAGCCAAACACACGAAGACGAGTTATGCTTAGTTGTTAGGGTGATCAAGACGAAAGAAGACGCGAAGCATGAAGCACATTCAACGAGAGTTTAAGAGGAGTTGTCATTGAACACGAAAGGACAGTCTTGTTAACGATAATCCTTCGAGACATCCCTTCTCTCCAATAGCAAGAAGAATGTCTCCTCTATCTGACTTGACAACATTCTAGGATAAAAAGGACCTCAACTTGTGGGACACACATATCAAGGAGCATTAAATGAAGATGTACTATTTCCTGAAGCTAAAGGACAAAACCCTAAGGCTCTCCATGCCATCAACGGCTACAAGGTATAACCTCATTAATGGAGCATTTAATGCATGAAGCTCCCCGGTCCTTACCCACTGGATAATAGGTTCAAAAATTCATCTCCCTCCAATGGATGAATTTTTGCTCACCTATATAAACCCACCTTCATCAACTAAGAAGGTGCTGGTTCTATTCACTCGATCTATATACATGCAAAAGCTCTTAAACGCTCTCAGCTCTCTCAAGCTTTTGTGAACCAGTGTTAAGGTGCTAAGATACTTGGAGAAGGTCATTGATCATCATCTTACACCTTAAAGAAGTCTTGCCTTTTGTACGAAGCAATCATCCCTCTCAGTCAAGACTTCATCACGTTGGAGAAATCAGAAATTATTTTCTACCAACCTCAACTTTGAAGAAGAAGTTGATAGAGGAGGAGTAAACTCGAGGAGTTGAAAAACCTACGAAGGCTGTCCGGCTTAGTGATCAAGGAAGTCTTTGTGTAATTGTGCTAACGAGTGATAGTGCAATCCTTCCATAAGTTGTGGAAGAAGAGTTGAGTAGGCAACGTTAGCCGAACCACTATAAAATCTCTCGTCCCTTTATCTCCTTACTTTCGCTTTTCATATCTGCATCATATTGTCCTCATTATTTTTATCGAAAGTTTTCTTATATCGAAAACTCGTGCAAAGCAAACAAACGAAGTTAACATTTTCGCTGTGCCAAAACACCGAAAGGTCGTTTTTAGGGCAAATCACGAAAAGAGTCTATTCACCCCCCCTCTAGACTCTCACTACAACTCTATCGGGACCAACAAGTGGTATCAGAGCCAAATACCTTGAACGGTAAAGGCTTTGCATTTACTGCCTGGTAGATCCCCTATCAAAATTCTGAAAAACTGCATATTTTCAGCTTTGCACGAACTTTTGCAAAATGGAAAAGGATCATGCTAACCACTCTAAGCAGCTTGCTTTTAGCCTTGCTAAATTTGATGACTGGAAGATAAGAATGCATGCCCTCCTCTGCCTTGGGAAATGAAAGTCATCGCAATGAGAGAAAATCGAGACATGAAAACGACGAGCACAACCAAAATTTTCAGTGATCTTAAGGCATACGAATTTGAACATGAACCGAAAGATGTCGAAGAATCAGAAACCAGAAATGTAGCTCTCGTGGCCAGCCAATAAGCAACAACATCTAACAGGTCAAAATCTAACTCTTGTGATTTCTTATCTGATGAACAGTATGCCCTATTTGTTAGGAAAATGAAGAGGTTCATGAGGAAGAACAACTTTCAAGACTCTCACCGTTCGGGTCACCGAAAGCAACACGAAAGTTCTCTTCAAACCTCAAAGGCAGAAACCTCGGACTCGCAATTGCTGTGCTACAACTGTCGAAAACCAGGGCACTTCAAGGCCAATTGTCCTCATCCAATAGTGAGCAAGCATCAAGATAACAACACTACCAAAAGCCCATCCAAGGAGACTGGAGAGAGATACAAAAGAAATGACAAGCCAGAATCATCAGGCTCCAGAAACGAGAGAAGAAGGAAGGCGATGGTAGTGGACGAAACCTCTGACACAGTTATGGTTGAAAGTAGCTCCTCAAGCTCGAGTTCAGACGACGAAAGTACTGAAGAAGAAAAAGGACTACTATGCCTGTTCATCCAAGAATCAGAAGATCTATGTCTTATAACTAACGAAGATGAGGTAAACTCTCATTCATCTTCTTGTTATTCAGCTGAGTCAAGTTCTGTAGGGAGTCAAACCTCAAATGAATCTGTTACCGAAATGATGAGGAGGTTCAAAGTGATCAAAAGCACATACTCCAAACTTAAGGAGGAGAACTCTCGGCTCATGATTAGCTACAATGCGCTGAGGCAAGTTCGAATTGAGAACATTATGCTAGCCATTGCTAAGGAGCAACTTGAGAAAAATGTTCTCGCTCTAAAGGAGCAGTGCACAGCAAGAGAGAAGAGAGAGCAAGAACTGCTTGAAGTCTTGGATAAATTCAATAATTCATCCAAGTTAATGGATAGAATGATGAATGAATCTAGACTGCCCGGGGAAAGAACGGGAATTGGTTTTGACCCCAGCTCCTCTTCACAAGTTTGATTGAACAAATCCACGAATGCATATTCACACGAAAGCTTTCAGGCTGCATTTGTTCAAGGTCCAACCCAGGTGTCTGAGCCAATGACGAAAGTTAACAACGATGCCATACCACAATCAACAAGCTTACCGAAAGGAAAGGCTGTACAACGAATTGTGGATCCTCGAAATGAAAAATCTTACAAAGGCAATCCTAGACAAAAATATGTCAAAAGGAATGGAGCAAATGGAAATAGACAGAATCTACACCATAAGAAAGGTTAGCCTGCTAAGAATATTCAATCAAGGAAAAGGCCGAATGTTGACCAGAGGCAATATCGTCCTAAAACAAAATGAGAGAATCCAGATCAAGGGAACCCGAAAAATGGACGAATCAGACAACCCGAAAGATCCTTCATAAGATCTGGTTATGGCAATGGATGGACTAGGCCATAAGAACAAGATTGGTTTGATTACCCAGAACCTCTATCTAGAGCAGAAATACAAAGGATTTATCTGCGTAAACAAACCAATCATCTCAAGCATTATGAAAATCCTCCTCAAGAATATTTTCGCGAGAGATATAATGTTAAAACCTTTGCCAAAATCCACTATGATTACCGCACATCTAATGGTTATAGAGGACCAAGGAGGAGTCGTGGATGCTCTAGGTTGATGTGGGTTCCAAAGCTGACATCTAACCCTCAAGGACCCAAAACTCAAGGGGTACCTAAGAATATATAATCTTTGATTGCAGGACAAACAAGTCATATGGTATGTAGATAGTGGATGCTCAAGACATATGACTGGTGACAAATCAATATTTAGCAACTTCAAAGAAGTAGATGGAACTAAAGTCATATTCGGAGGAAAAAACAGTGGCAAAACTCGTGGAAAAGGAGACATCATCAAACATGGAATAACTATACAAGATGTATCATATGTTGATGGACTAAAGTTCAATCTCCTAAGCACAAGCCAATTTTGCGACAAAGGATACAAAGTCGAATTTTTCAAAAACGAGTGTAAAATTGTGAACACGAAGGATGGCACAACCACATTATCTGGTCAACGAAAGAAAAACATGTACGTATCTCATGGAATTCTTCTAATGCTAACGTTTGTCTTGTGGCTAAGAGTAATGCAGATATTAGTCAAGAATGGCACAACAAGTTGAGCCATCTAAATCTGAAAACAATCAACAAACTTGCAAAGAAAAATCTTGTGAGAGGTCTACCTGAAGCATCCTACGTGAAAGACAAAATTTGTGAGGCATGTCAAAAGGGAAAACAAAGCAAACCATCCTTCAAGCTCAAAGATGTGGACACAAACTCTCGTTCGTTGAGTCTATTGCACATGGATCTCTTTGGACCAGTTGATCCATCAAGCCTTAGTGGAAGAAAGTATACTCTCGTCATAGTAGATGATCACACGAGATATACTTGGGTGCTTTTCTTGAAGAAAAAGAACGAAACAGAGGTTCTTCTCCCTAATCTCTTACGACAACTTCAGACAGAAAAAGAAGTCAAAATCATTCGGATAAGATCAGATCAGGGAACTGAATTTGTAAACAAGATCATAAAAGAATTATGTGCACAAAATGGAATCTTTCATCAACTCTCGGCAGCATGAACTCCTCAACAAAACGGAGTAGCCGAAAGGAGAAACAGAACCCTGAAGGAAGCAGCACGGACTATGATCGCACACTCAGGCTTATCAAAGCGTTTTTGGGCCGAAGCCATAAATACAGCCTGCTACACACAAAATAGATCCTTAATCAACAAATTCTACAACAAAACTCCATATGAGCTATGGAAAGGTAAAGTACCAAGTATTGGCTATTTTCATGTCTTTGGTTGCAGGTGCTTTATTCACAACAATGGAAAGAATCATTTGAGAGCCTTTGATGAAAGAGCAGACGAAGGATTGTTCATGGGTTATTCCTCAGTCAGCAAGGCCTTTAGAGTGCTAAATAAGCGAACAATGGTTATTGAGGAATCTATTCATGTCAAATTTGATGAGCTATCTCAGAAAAATCCAACCGGAATTGAATCGTCATGCAACCCACGTCAAAACTCTAAATCAAATGAAGAAGAGGTATCGGAGGACGAAGGAGATATATTATCGTCCTACACGAAATATCAACTAAAGATTTCTGAGCCCGAGTCTACAACACAAGAAATCGGCAACGTACAACAAGTCAATCCTAACGATCAAACAACATCCGAACCCATGATCTACGTTCAGCTGCCTTATATTCCTGAAATGGATGCACAAAATCAGCAAAATTTCCATGAACCCGATCTTAGATAGTTAAGAGATCATCCTCCAGATCAAGTGATAGGAAATGTCCAAGAAGGTGTACGAACAAGAGCCTCTTTGCACGAAAGCATGATGGCATGCTTTTTATCACAGATGGAACCTAAATCCATAGAAGAAGCCCTAAATGACCCTGACTGGGTAATAGCCATGCAAGAAGAGCTCAATCAGTTTGAACGAAATAATGTATGGGAATTTGTATCGAGACCATCTCATCCGAATGTCATTGGAACTAAATGGGTCTTTAGAAACAAAATGAGTGAAGATGGGCTCATTGTTAGGAACAAAGCTCGTCTTGTAGCTAAAGGGTATTGTCAAGAAGAAGGAATTGATTTTGATTAAACCTTCACTCCCGTAGCTAGACTTGAGGTCATAAGAATATTCTTAGCCTTTGCAGCTTATAGAAACTTCAAAGTCTATCAAATGGATGTCAAAAGTGCTTTCCTGAATGGGCTTCTTGAAGAAGAAGTATATGTTGAGCAACCACCTGGTTTCGCGGTCAAAAATGAACATGAAAAGGTCTATCATCTCAAAAAGGCTCTTTATGGATTAAAACAAGCTCCACGGGCTTGGTATGATACGCTCTCACACTTTTTTATAAACTGTGGATTTATGAAAGGAGCTGTAGACAAAACACTCTTTCGTATCAAAGACAATGATCACATTCTACTAGTACAAATCTTTGTTGACGACATTGTTTTTGGGAGCACGAATCCTGCGTTATGTGAAAAGTTCTCAACACTCATGCAAGGCAAGTTTGAAATGAGCATGATACTTTCTGGGATTGCAAGTAAAGCAATGCTCAGATGGAATCTTTATCAGTCAAGCCAAATACACTAAGGATCTAATTCAAAAATTTGGCGTTGATGGAAAAACTCTGTCAAAATTCCTATGAGCACATCTCTTAGAATGGATATTGACAACGAAGGGAAAGATGTGGATCAGAAAAACTTTCGTGGCATAATTGGATCTCTTCTATATCTAAAGGCAAGCAGACCTGGAATTTCGTTTGCTGTTGGTGTATGTGCAAGATTTCAAGCGAAACCAAAAGAAAGTCACTTGAGTGCAACTAAAAAGATCTAGAGATACCTTAAAGGGATGCAAAGCGTTGGTCTTTGGTACCCGAAAGAAGGATATTTAGATCTTGTTGGCTATTCAGATGCCGACTTTGCAGGATGCCGAATCGATAGAAAAAACACCTCAGGTGTAACACCCCGAAATTTTTAAACTTTTGAAGCTTATATAATAAAGGTGAAATCTCATTAATTCCCAAAACATAATACAAAGGGTGCGGGGTGCTATGCCACACCTGAGCTAGAGAACTCAGGTGCACAGGCTAACTAACTACTATCCTCAATAATGCAAATACATAATCATGGCACGCAGGCCGAAAAGGAAACTAACTACTTCTACGCTTCAAGGTTCTAGCACGCTCCAGTGTCTACTCTTCTGTGCCTGAAAGCCAAATATATCTGTTCAACGAGAGATGCTGGTAACCCACTCCAGCGCGTTGAAATACAATACATATAGATATATACATAGATATACGAAAAACCATTTCGAAGCATGAATATATATCCTAAGAGACTCTAGCTTTCAAAACAGGGAATAAACTCAACAGATAGGGATAAGCACAATCAACAGTCACGACCAAGCATGCACAATTCACAGGTATAGGGAATAGATATGACAGATAGAGATAAGCATAGCCAATAGTCATAAACAAGCATACACAGTTACAAGTATGTATCCTATGGTCACGCTTTCATAACAATCCAATCGTCCATAACTCATCACATAGAACACTTTGTTGGCTCCACAGGACCAATCGCATGCCCAAACATGATGGTCAGCGCATATAGCTCTGACACGGCCCGCAGCACCCTACCCCGTATCGCAACACGGAGGGGTCGATCGCAACCGCCGATGAACCGCAACACATCATAGTTTGATCGCAACCAAACAGTGGACCGCAACCCAAGAGTAGTCATCTGACCGCAGCCAGGAATATGAACCGCAGCTCATGTAAAACGTTTGATCGGAACCAAACGGTGGACCGCAGCCCGAGAGTGTAAATCTTACCGCAGCCAGCTTCTGAACCGCAGCTCAGGAATAACCAATTTGATCGCAACCAAATTGGGGTATCATGCACACATAACACATAGCAAACACATGCAACCCACATTGACACATTGGGAAGGGGGAGAAATCGTATAACGAAACCTATGCGTGATCATCCACATACAAAGAATAATCCTAAGGGGTTCATACTTCTTACACCTAGGCCAACGGGATACCAATTCAACTAGCATGCAATATATAAGACTTATTCAACCTACGAATGGTACCCGAACATCAAACTGGACATAGGCACGATAGACGGAGTCCGTTGGGACACCACGGGGGTCGGGGGAACATCAAACGGGGAAGCCAGAATCCCGAGGTGGGGTGAAATCCTGCGGGTAGCCTGTGGGTGAGGGTTCACCCGCTGGCTGCCCGCAGCGGCAGCTTTCCGGGCAACGGGTGCCTGGCGGGTAGTTGCCCGCCCGCCGGCTGCCCGCTGCCGGCGTTGCCAACATTGGCCGCCGGTAGGTGGCGGGTCCCCTACCCCACCTACCCCCCACTGACTCTTTCATCATAGAAAATGGCCCGGGAACCATTGTGGAACCCGAAACCATGCTTAGACACTTTCAAACGCAATTGACAACAACACGTAGACAATTAACGGATCCAAAAGCAAGAACATACGGCACATAACCTATCATGCTTTTCTAAACATAATCAACACCCAAGCATACGAATTCCCACCCAATATACCAAGAATAATACCATACGAGTTCCACGATACAACCTAGTGTTCTAATTACTTTTAAATCAACAAGAACACAATTCATCTTCTAATGGTAGGAATATCACATAAACATCAAGAACATCATATAATCATTAAAAACATCAAGAAGACCATATAATCATCAAGAACATCAAGAACACCATATAATCATCAAGAACCTCTTATCATCAAGATCATCAAGATCACCCATGGAATCATAACACCAATTCTCAAGATCAATATAACGAATCATCAACACACAAGAACGTGGGGGAAATCCTAAGAGGGGAATCATAGCTATGAAAATAGGTTTTGTTGAGACATGGGTTACCTCTTAGCCTTAATTAATTCCTTGGCTATGAAGGGTCTTTCTTTAAGCTTTCTTCTTTCTTGATTTCTCCTAAGGGGATTCTTGGAACTTCTTGTGTGGTGAGAGATTATTGTGGTGAAAGATCTAGGTGCCTCCTATATCCCTATTTATATATTTAAGACTCCTAATTAGGGCCTGAATGGTATGGGTTTACTAATTCTATTCCTTACAGGACTAAGGGCTTGTTTTAGGGATAAGGGTCCATGGTCCATAGTGGACCATATTAATTAATTAAAGAGAATCCTAATCATAATCTGAAAAGTAAAAGGTTTACTTTCTTTATTCCTAATAGGCTTAAGACTCTAATTTAGGCAAGGGTCCACGGTTCATGGTGGACCTTTATTAATTAATTAAAGGGAAACCTAACCGAATTAAATCATATTTAATTATTATTAACGGGATTAATTAAATAATTAATCCGGGATTGAAGGCCGTAACACGGGGTGTTACACTCTCCCCCCCTTACGAGAAGCTTCGTCCCCGAAGCTTAGAAATTATTGCAGGGGTAACGAGTCAAAAGTAGTACGGTTGTCCTATAGAGAAAGTATTCTACGGGGAAACTGTATAATTGCGTGTCTATGTGTGCTGGGTTTTTGGGAACGATTAGGTTTAAAGGGCTAAGAGAGTGGGTTTCAAACCTGAGGACAAAGTGAATTTAGGAATTATGATCAAAGTTTTCAAGGTCGCAACTTAGGGTGTGAGGTTGCCACCTTGTATGGAATCGTTAAAATAGGGAATCAAGAATGTGGTTTGAAGGGTAGAAAGGGTTTTGAAATAAGGAGGGGGCCGATTTTCCGCGGGAGGGGAATGAATTTGGCTAGGATGGGTTAAGGGTTCTCGATCTCAAGTGACTATTCTGGTTTGATGCTTTTATCACAACATATTGACGAACTGATGATCCTTCTTCCTTGGTGTTGGCACTTGCTTGACTTTAAGATCCTTGTTAGACCTTGCTTCCCAGGCTAAAGTTTCGTCCTTCTCTCCTATCTTGAGGGAATCTCCCGTGATGATTTAACATTTTACTTCTTTAATGCGTCCAAGGTCTTGACCAAGTTTGGTCAACCAAGCCAATCTCTTAGGGCGCACTTCCCAAATTCTTCCCAAAGTCTCTTGGGAGTCGATAAACTTTGGGTTTGCTTTCTCTTCTTATTGAATTTCATCTCCTCTTTAGTGAATGAAATTCTTAGTAAGACTTCATGTCTTCCCCGAGGTTCGGCTTGTTGTGCCCTTTTGTGTTACTTTTAATGATGAAGGTGTCCTTGCATGCTCTTTTTCTTCTTGAAGCGCAGTTGGTTACCTAATCTCGTTGTGGAATGACTCGGTGACTTTACGAGTCATCTCATTTTCTTGTGGGTCCTTAATGACCCTTTGAGATCATGGCACAAATGTGCTCTTTACTTTTTGCATAGCACCACGGACTACGTAGTTCTTAATTCCATACAACTTGTAAGGAGTCCTCTGATTTGCTTGAACGATATCCATGGTTTGAAGGAGTCCCGGTCCATCTTTAGCATTTTGACTTTTAAGGCCTTTGTGAGTCCTTAGCACGAGTTCCCAACTCGCCACCTTGGTTTGCACAATCCTTTATGCCAATCATCCCTAGTCGGTTGCATCGTAGAGTCCAACTTCAACTCCACGTGTAATGCAATTGGTTGTGCTTTTCCGACGGTGTCTTGCGTGTCAAGGTCTTTTACCGATGACACCATGTTTGGGCGACCCATGGTTCCTTACCCAAGACTCGCGTTCATCAATCGAGGGACACAAGTGCGCCATGAATTAATAAAATGAGGAGTTAAGAGATCAGCACATTGTTCCAGTGGGCGCGAGGTGGGCGGTCGTCCGCCTGCCAAGCTCCTTGCAACACCCCGTGTTACGACCCCTAAAACCGATTAATCATTTAACCAATTGCCCAAGAGAAAGAATAATTAATTAGGAAAAAAGGCCCACCATAGTCCGTGGACCCTCATGTCTAAACCCAACCCCTAGTCCTAAAAGGATTAGATCCTAAATAAGACCCTTAGAGATATAAATAGGGAACCTAGAAGGCACCTAGAACTCCCACCACAATAAGCTCTCACCACACCAAGAATTCTACGAATTCCCCTAGGAGAAATCAAGAAAGAAGAAAGCTTAAAGAAAGACCCTTCATAGCCAAGGAATTAATTAAGGCTAAGAGGTAACCCATGTCTCAACAAAACCTATTTTCATAGCTATGATTCCCCTCTTAGGATTTCCCCCATATTCTTGTGTGTTGATGATTCGTTATATTGTGCTTGATAAATTGTGTAATGATTCCATGAGTAGTCTTGATAATCTTGATGATGATGAGAGGTTCTTGATGCTTTATGTGGTGTTCTTGATGATTACATGATGTTCTTGATGTTTATGTGATATTCCTACCGAATCTTGATATTAGGAGAAGAATTGTGTTCTTGTTGATTTAAAAGTAATTAGAACCCTAGGTTGTATCGTGAAACTCGTATGGTGTTACTCTTGATGTATTGGGCGGGAATTCGCATGATTGGGTGTTAATTATGTTTAGAAAAGCATATTAGGATATGTGCCGTATGTTTCTTGATTTCGATCCGTTAATTGTCTACGTGTTGTTGTCAATTGCGTTTGAAAGTGTCTAAGCATGGTTCCGGGTTCCACAAAGGTTCCTGGGGCGTTTTTGGTGAAAAAGAGTCAGTGGGGGGTAGGGGACCCGCCACCTACCCGCGGCCAAGAAGGGCAGCCGGCGGGCGGGCAGCTGCCCGCCGGGCACCCGCTGCCCGGAACAGTACACCCTCACCCACCGGCTACCCGCTGGAAAATACCCCAACCCGGGATTTTGGCTTCCCCGTTTGATGTTCCCCCGACCCCCGTGGTGTCCTAACGGACCCCTCCTATCGTGCCTATGTCTAGTTTGATGTTCGGGTACCATTCGTAGGTCGAATGAGTCGTGTATATTGCATGCTAGTTGGATTGGTATCCCGTTGACCTAGGTATAAGAAGTATGAACCCCTTAGGAGTATTCTTAGCTGTGGATGACCACGCATAGGTTTCGGTATACGATGTCTCCCCCTTCACAGTGTGCTAATGTGGGCTGCATGTACTTGCTATGTGTTATGTGTGCATGTACCCCAATTTGGTTGCGATCAAATTGGTTATACGGGCAGTTGGATGGGTTGAGAACCATCCCAACTGTTAACCAGGCTGGTAGAGACCGGTCAGGTATATAAATATTATATAGGACTGAGGTCCACTATACGGGCAATTGAATGGGTTGAGAACCATCCCAACTGTTAACCAGGCTGGTAGAGACCGGTCAGGTATATAAATATTATATAGGACAGAGGTCCACTATACGGGCAGTTGAATGGGTTGAGAACCATCCCAACTGTTAACCAGGCTGGTAAAGACCAGTCAGGTATATAAATATTATATAGAGCTGCGGTTCATCGGTCGGTTGCGATCGACCCCTCCGTGTTGTGAGACGGGGCAGGGTGCTGCGGGGTCGTGTCAGAGCTATATGCGCTGGCCCTCATGTATGGGCATGCGACTGGTCCTGTGGCGCCAACAAAGTGTGCTATGTGATGAGTTGAGAAGGATTAATGTTGTGACTGTTATGGAAACGTGACCATAGGATTCTTGCTAGTAGACTATACATGTTTAATTATGATTGTTGGTTGTGTTTATCTATAACTGTTCCCTATGTTGAAGAATTATATATACCTGGTTATGACTGTGGATTGTGTGTACCCCTATTTGTCGAGTCGGTTCCCTGATTTGAAAGCTAGAGTCTCTTAGGATATGTCTTCATGCTTCGAAATGACTTTTCGTATATCTACGTATATATCTATATGTATTGTATTTCAACGCGTTGGAGTGGGTTACCAGCATCTCTCGCTGAACAGATATATTTGGCTTTCAGGCACAGAAGAATAAGCCACTGGACCGCGCTAGAACTTGGAGCGTAGAAGTAGAAAGTTTCCCTTTCGGCCTGTGTGCCATGTTATGCATTTGCTTTGTCAAGGATATTAGTTAGTTGGCCTGTGCACCTGAGCTCTCTAGCTCAGGTGTGGCATAGCACCCCGTACTCTTTATGTTACGTTTTTTGGGAATTAATGAGATTTCACCTTTATTTTATAAGTTTTAAATATCTTGAAAATCTGGGGTGTTACAGTTGGTATCAGAGCCTAAGTTTGACCCCAGGATAAGACTCTTAAGACCGGACTTTAAGACATTAGGCTTGAACTCTAGGTATTTAGGAACATAGGATTCAAGAATCTTAGGACGCGCGGTGAGATTGTGAATCCTACACATAACCTCCCCTCCCTTTACTCCTCCCTTACCTGGTGCAAACTTTCCCCCGCTTATCACGAAGGACACCAAGCCCTAATTTAATGTTCTTATAAACATTGACCCAGGAAGACGACAGCATGGCACCCAACAGAAGACAATCAAGGACTCCAGAACCCGCAGCACACGATCCCTAACCCAAACACTACAACAACTAACACAAGCCGCCCAAGCACTAAGCGACGTGGCTCTCCGCAACAACAGGCCCCCACCACCTCCATCGAACGCGAATGCAGACTTCACCCGACAAGTCTCTAACCATCGACCACCCACGTTTTCAGGAGAAGAGGATCCGATAATCCTGGTGGAATGGATCCGAACCCTCGACAAAATTCTCGGGTTAGTAGAGTGCCCAGAAGAACGCCGCGTGGAGATAGCCTCGTTCTACTTCGGACACGAGGCCGACCTTTGGTGGATCCACGAGGGTCCCACTTACCAACAAGAACCGGGGTTCAACTGGGAACACCTCAAAACGCGACTACGAGAGCGATTCTATCCAACACACGTAAAAGCATCCATGTACGAAGAGTTTCTCCATCTGAAACAAGGGACAGCTACCATCATGGAATACCACAAACGATTCCTTGAACTAGCACGCTTCGCACCAGAACTAGTCCCCACCAAGGTAACCAAAATAGAGAGATTCGTATCGGGCCTCAACTTTGAAGCCCGAAAAGCACTAGTGGTAAGCAGACCTCGGACTCTCAACGAGGCTTACTCCAGTGCCGCTAATCTCTACCGAATCCAACTACTCCAGCGCGGGATTCAGGAACAAATACGAAACAGGAACCCCGGAGGAGGGGCACCACCGGTAAAGAGAGCAAGAAACGACGCCAACACAAGACCAAGTAACCTAACCAACCAAAGGCCACCTCTGGGGAACAACGACGCTAGCGCCAGAAGCTTTCCTTGCCCGAAATGCAACAAGAACCATAGAGGCAAGGATTGCATGGGCAATCCCTTGCGATGCTTCAACTGCGGAGAGGAAGGGCACAAGGCCTTCCATTGCACCCAACCCCAAAGACCGCGCACTACCACCATGGGACAGCATGGGGGCACCGCTCATCGAGGAAACTACGGCGCTCCCGGAAAAATATTCGTTATGAGCCGCACTCAAGCCGACCTCGGGAACGAGAGCAATCTCGAGGAAGGAAACCTAACCCCAGAAGACGAGGACCACGCAAACCCCGTGGGAGAAAACCAAGAAGACGAATTCTATCTAGGATAGGTTGGCAATTTCTTTGTAATCACCTTCGTAGTAGAACTACT
Source organism: Ipomoea nil (assembly GCF_001879475.1). Classification (NCBI taxonomy): domain Eukaryota; kingdom Viridiplantae; phylum Streptophyta; class Magnoliopsida; order Solanales; family Convolvulaceae; genus Ipomoea; species Ipomoea nil. The sequence goes on from NW_017616947.1 coordinate 3,236,979, forward strand.
TACTTAGCTTAATTACTTCGGAAATATTATAAATAAAAGATTAGTTCGAAATTCGGTCCTATTTACGGGGGTAGAACTAAAACTATACAAACTAGCCAAACCTCACCACTAGAAGACAAAAGATGGAAAAAGACAAGGGCCCCATCATCAAAAAGCCTAGTGTTACCAATGAGAATTAAACTCTTGACCTCCCACTTACAAGACCAAGGTCTTAACCACTAGGCTAAGGGTGTTTCTTAAAACTTCAAGGGAACACTCCCTTGTTAAAGCCCCCACAAATCCCTAAAACCCACAAAATCCCCAAATCAAAAACCCTTCTTCTTCTTCCTCTCTTTCTTCTTCTTCCCCACTTCCTTCCCCTCCCTCTCCCACACACCTCACCATCCCCACCATAGAAACACCATCAGCCACTTGACGCCACTACCAGCCGAACGCCGCCGCCGTCCGACCGCCTCCCGCCAGCCCCGCGCCGCCGCGCCATCGCCCAGCCACTTCGCCCGGAGGACACCCAGCCGCCACCCAGCTACGACCCGCTGCCACCACTGCCCAACACCACCGCATCGCCGCCCCCTCGCCGCGCCAACGCCGAAACCGCCTCACCGCCACCTCCCTCGCAAACGGAGACTGCACCGCCGAGGAGCTCGCCAGAAAGCACGCCGGAGCCTCGTCGTCGTCTCGCCGGAAAAGCCACCAAAAAAAAAAAAAAAAATTTCCAGAAAATTCCACCGCCAAGAGAAGCTTCGCAATGCCGAAAAAGCCCCTCGGAACCCGCACATCGGAGTGGAGCAACGCCGATTACACCGTAATCGGAGGTAAAGCCCTTGAACCCGATCAATTTTCCCCAGAATTGGTTGACATGCTTAAACACCAAGGGCTTTTGGATACGTACCTCACCATCAAGGGGGATACGTACCCCGAATTGGTGAAAGAGTTATACCAACATCTCGTAGCCACCAAACGGGGTGATAAGCTAGAAATCACCACCAAGGTCCGCGGCAAGGAAATTATACTTTACGAAGGCCGTTTGGCCAAGCTCCTAAAATTGACCACCACGGGTGTGTCAAACTACGACCGAAAGGGGTGGATCGATACCCAAAATACAGGGTACAAGGACTATCTCGGGTACCTACTCGGGAAGGAGGAAGGATTCACCTCGGCCACGCGACCAAATAGGAAGTGGCTATCGGCGGAGCAAAAGATATTGGTTATGATTGTAACCGATAGCCTCTTGCCCACCAATAATAAGAGCAAGGACGTAGGGAGCTTAGAGTGCACCTTTGCCTATCTCCTGAAACATAAAATCAAGTTCAACCTACCGGCACTCATGCTAAAACACATGGAGTTTTGCAAGACAAACAACCGACTTAGCCTACCCTACGGGATGATCCTAAGTTGGATCATGGAGAAAAAGGGGGTGGATCTAAGCCACACCGAGGTCAAGACCGCAAATGGCATGGTCTTTAATGCCCAGAACCTCTGCCGCAACGACATCTACTACACCGAAGGGGGACATTACCTCACCCTCGAAGAAATTTGCCAAAAACACGAGGAGGAACGAAAAGAATTGGTCGACCAACTAGACATCTCCAACAAGAAGCTCAAACGGGCAATGCAAGACTGTGGTATCCCGGAGGGAAATGAGGACCAGGAGGAGGATGACGAGCCTAACCCGTCGGTGCACCCACAATCGGGAGGAAACCCAACGGGGCAAAATGAGGGCTCGGTCAATGAACGCATCCTAGCACAACTCAACCGACAAAACCAAATCATGGAGGAAGGGTTCTCATCCTTGATCCGTACGACACGCGCACTGGATCAGAGAGTGGCAGCGATCGAGGCCACCTTGGGCGCTCGCGGGACATCCAGCTCAGGGGCAGGAAACCGAGGTACACCCGAAACTTTCCTATCACAACACCACCAAAAGTCCAGTCTACCCCAAGCCAAGGCAAAACGTGGGGCCACATTCCTAACCGGGAGGCCAAGATACGAGATGTCTAGGGGTGAAAGAATGGACTATCACACCGGGCTTCGAGGACGAAGCCCCTTGTAAGGGGGGGAGAGTGTAACACCCCGTGTTACGACCCCTAAAACCGATTAATCATTTAACCAATTGCCCAAGAGAAAGAATAATTAATTAGGAAAAAGGCCCACCATAGTTCGTGGGCCCTCATCTCTAAACCCAACCCCTAGTCCTAAAAGGATTAGATCCTAAATAAGACCCTTAGAGATATAAATAGGGAACCTTGAAGGCACATAGAACTCCCACCACAATAATCTCTCACCACACCAAGAATTCCAAGAATTCCCCTAGGAGAAATCAAGAAAGAAGAAAGCTTAAAGAAAGGCCCTTCATAGCCAAGGAATTAATTAAGGCTAAGAGGTAACACATGTCTCAACAAAACCTATTTTCATAGCTATGATTCCCCTCTTAGGATTTCCCCCATATTCTTGTGTGTTGATGATTCGTTATATTGTGCTTGATAAATTGTGTAATGATTCCATGAGTAGTCTTGATAATCTTGATGATGATGAGAGGTTCTTGATGCTTTATGTGGTGTTCTTGATGATTACATGATGTTTTTGATGTTTATGTGATATTCCTACCGAATCTTGATATTAGGAGAAGAATTGTGTTCTTGTTGATTTAAAAGTAATTAGAACCCTAGGTTGTATCGTGAAACTCGTATGGTGTTACTCTTGATGTATTGGGCGGGAATTCGCATGATTGGGTGTTAATTATGTTTAGAAAAGCATATTAGGACATGTGCCGTATGTTTCTTGATTTCGATCCGTTAATTGTCTACGTGTTGTTGTCAATTGCGTTTGAAAGTGTCTAAGCATGGTTCCGGGTTCCACAAAGGTTCCCGGGGCGTTTTTGGTGAAAAAGAGTCAGTGGGGGGTAGGTGGGGATAGGGGACCCGCCACCTACCCACGGCCAAGAAGGGCAGCCCCGGCAGCGGGCAGCTGCCCGCCGGGCACCCGCTGCCCGGAACAGTACACGCCGGCGGGCAGCCGGCGGGTGAACCCTCACCCACCGGCTACCCGCTGGAAAATACCCCAACCTGGGATTTCGGCTTCCCCGTTTGATGTTCCCCCGACCCCCGTGGTGTCCTAACGGACCCCTCCTATCGTGCCTATGTCTAGTTTGATATTCGGGTACCATTCGTAGGTCGAATGAGTCGTGTATATTGCATGCTAGTTGGATTGGTATCCCGTTGACCTAGGTATAAGAAGTATGAACCCCTTAGGAGTATTCTTAGCTGTGGATGACCACGCATAGGTTTCGTTATACGATGTCTCCCCCTTCACAGTGTGCTAATGTGGGCTGCATGTACTTGTTATGTGTTATGTGTGCATGTACCCCAATTTGGTTGCGATCAAATTGGTTATACGGGCAGTTGGATGGGTTGAGAACCATCCCAACTGTTAACCAGGCTGGTAGAGACCGGTCAGGTATATAAATATTATTGTTGGTCCCAAAAGAGGTAAGGTGAAAGTCTAGAGGGGGGGGGGGGGGGGTGAATAGACTTTCAAACTTTTTCGCACAATATAACAAAAGGTAAGCTAGAGATAAACCAAGACTCTTAACTAGATTGTTAGAGTCCGGTGCACAGCGGAATTAAATAAACGATACGGTGTGTGTGTAGATCGTGTCAAGATTATTGACGTGAGAAGCAAGCAAGTGCGGTAAGTAAAGAAAGCAGTAAAGAACACAAGGCAATTTATAGTGGTTCGCGAGGTGATGTAATCCTCCTACTCCACTTGCTCTTTTCTCCAAGAGCCAATTCACTATATCCACCACTTCTTGGTTCCAAGATACAATGAAATCCGTGATCTAGTGCTTTGATCACCAAGCCCACACTAATCACGCCCAGTGCCTCCGACACTGCTGCTTCGGGTTTCACGTCGCCGCGTTACTTTCCCAGGATTTCACAACTCCGTGCTACTTTCCCCCCGTCTTCTACGATCCGGTAGAAACGTATCCTCCGTGATCTGGTGCTTTGATCACCAAGCCCACACCAATCACGCCCAATGTCTTCCCGACACTGCTGCTTCGGATCTCACAGCTCCGTGTGACAATCCAGGATTTCACAACTCCGTGTTACTTTCCTCCTTTCCCTTGTTTTGCTCCAAAACAAGTTTTGCCTTGCTTCCAACTTTGAGATTCTGTAGATGATCTTCGTTGATGCGCTGAATCTGTTGAAGTTGATGAAGATTTCAACACTCTTGGATATTTCTTTTCTAAGCTCTGTATCACTCTGAGTGTTTATCTCACAAAAGATATATCAATTTAAGCTTCTGAGATGGAAAGCTTTCTTTGAATTTTGTATGCTCTGTTTAGCTCTGTATTCTTGCTCTATTGCATTCTTGCTTCTTGCTTCTCTTTCACCCCTGCTTTCCAAAGCTTCAATCTTCATCCTTTTATAGCTGGTAATGAGAATCCGTCCGTTGGAAAGAAACGGTCTCATTTTCGAATTTTGCTTAGCTGTATAGCCTTTTGTCAGAAGATAAGATAACGTTGCAGATCTTGTCAGATATTTCAAATTGAGCTTGAGGTTTCAGCAAAAATGGCGTCCCATGAATCTCCATCTGGTGTAGATCACGCCTCTTGGGATTTTTATCTTCAAAATATATTCTCCAATATAATCCCTTACTAGTTAGACTAGTATTTTTGCTTCTGCAACTTCTTCTAATATCTTCCTCTGTTTTTCGTGTGTCTGGGTCTATAGACTGCTTCCAGACTTCATCTCTTCAATTGACTTGGAAATCTCTTCCCTTGTGAAACTTCATCCCTTTCTATTTTGGGAAATGAAATCTCTATCCCTTGCTAGATTTGTCAATTGAATTCTCATCCCTTACTTGATTTGGAATTGCAATCTCATCCCTTGCAATCTATATCTCCAATTGAATTGAAGCCTTGTAAATCTCATCCTTCAAATTGATTTCCCTGTACCAATTTGAACTTCAATTCTTTCTGATGAAATTGCATCCCTATTTCAATTTCGGGGTTCCAATTTGAGAAACTGCATCCCTTTCTCTTGTAAACTTCATCCCTTAGTCAATTTGGAAATCTCATTCCCTTTGACTTTGCAAATTGCATCCCTTGAAATCTCATCCCATTGACTTGCAAATTGTATCCCTTCGGCCAAACCATCGCCTCTTACTTGATCAGATGGAATTTTAACTTGGCTTCTTAAAATATGTGGGATGTGAGATTCAAACCTGTGACCTTGCACATAATATTTCAAGCTTTTACCATCTCGTCCGTACAGCCTATTGGTTATCTTCTTGTTCCACTTGGTGTACTCCTTTCTTTCCATAGATGCTTGATCTTCAAGATAGCTTCATGCAAACTTCAAGTCACGTTCTTTCTTCTTCGGGATTTCTTGAGGGATTTTCTCAAATTTCATACGCATACATCTTCCTCTTCTGTTTGCCATTTTCTCTTGACAAATTCTTGATTTTTGGCTTGATATCTTCTTCATCCATTTCCTCAACTAATGAATTTATTTTTCCCTTTCTTGGTCTAAGACTCGACTAGTCTAATAAAATAAAATTGGGGATCTACGAATTACAATATGGCTTATCAAAATCTATTACAATTTATTCCTAACAATTTCCCCCCTTTTGATAATGCCATAACCTATACTCAAACATTGGCTTTAAGTCTTTGAAAAATATTTTTATTTTTACTCAATTTTATTTCGACAAAGCCAAGATGAGTTTGACAAAAATAATTCTAGGGAAAATAAAACTTTGTGAATTAATTTAGACAAGTCCTATATGCATCCTTGATTAAATTTTTAATCATTTTTTATCTTTATCAAAATTTTGCATGCGTTTAACAACTCTTGTCTTTTGATTCACCAACTAATTACATGATAGCCAAAAAATAAATCATAAACAGACTTAGATCAGACCAAGGGAATTTTTATTCATATTAGTCGAAAGAGGAAATATTGTAGCTAGCCAAAATCATAGAAATTTAAAACATCATATTTCTTGAGGAATATATGCTTGATTACCTTCTGGGTTTCTTGACTCCCATGTCAGCTTTCAATATATCCTTGATATGTTCTCTCATCTTGCAGATATCATTCTTGAACTTCTCACATTCAAATTTCTTAGTCACATTCCCAGCCATGTAGTGTCCAAAGGCCTCTTTAATGTTGGTGCCCGGAAGAGCTCCGGCTTCCCACCAAATTATGCATTCTTCAAAGCTTCTTTGGAGTCCCAAATTTTCTCCATCATTTTTGGTGTGATCTCTGAGTTCATACCACATTTCGGTTCGCTTCTTCTTCTTTATTCTTGTCCGAAATCCATTGAGCTTGATCAGCTTTTGGCCATCTTTTCACCATAGCCGGCACATTTTCGGATGTCCAGACTTTCTGCGGTGTTAAAGTTCCTTTTGAGCATTCGAACCAATCTCGAGTTTCGGCCACTTTCGATGAGCTTGATCCAAGACTCGGATTTGCAAATTGAGCGAAACCAACTTGGGATTGTTGACCACGTCCTCGTCCACGGCCTTTCGTAGGTGCGGCGGTCTGAGCTGGTTGTTGTGACTGATTTCCAATGATGAATTCATGTTGTTGTAAAGCCAGATGATTGAGAATTTCTTCCCCCCTTATGGCATTATCAATCAAAAAGCCAAGGGATTTGGAATCTTGTTCTTGATTGGCTTTAACAATCTTAACTCCATCATGTGTTTTGAGAGAAACATCCTGTAAAACAGACAATTTATTAGCCATGGAGGATAACTCCACCTCAAGGTGATTTATCCTTGTTTCTTGATCTTGTATGGCTTTGATTTGTCTCAGGTGTCTGTCACTGTTGATTTTCTCTGTGGCTTCTCGTTCCTTCTTCATTAGCTGGATGATCTCCAATAAACCTTCAGTGAGATCTCCTTTCAAATGTCGTTCGGCTCTTTCAATTTTTGTCTGCAAAGTGTTTTGATACTCCAACAACTCCTTCAAATTTGTTCGTGTGTTCTCAAAATGTTGTAGAGAAAGATGTCCTTGCTCGGTGAGAGTATTTCCAATTTTCTGACACACCATATCACTTGATTCTGTGATTTTTGCAAACAAAGAAACCAATAAATCATCTTCATCTTCTTCTCGGGTTCGGCCTCCTTGCATATTCAAAGAGTGTAAACTCTTGAATAAATTCCTTCTTGAATCTCCAAGAACCGGATTTTCGGTGAGTTGCAAATTCTCTTCTGGTGATTCGGCTTCTTCAAGATGATTTTCCACTTCTTCTTCAATTACCTCTGTTCTTGAAATAAGCTCTGCATTTAAAGTAGCTTCCAGAGAGGTATTTTGAAGTGACAATATAGGGGTGTTATCGTGTACTGGCACTTCATGTGAATATTCCCCCCCAATTGATGGTCTGATTTCACCATCAATTTGGTCTCTAAATTCATCCCTTGTAGGGTCCATAGCATTTATATCAATGTTGGTGGGGGTCACATTTGATATCAAAAGTTCAGCACAGTGAACTCTAACAAGAATAGACTCATGCGTTTCAGAAGCTGAAATTGGTACCTCAACAAGTGTACTTCCTTCATTCGCCCTTTCTCCAAAATTTTCAAGAAAATCATTGGCTATATTAATTGAAGTATCACCTGGATGTCTATGAGTGTCATTCAACGATCTGTGTAGAGCAATCTGTAACATCATTTCATTCTCTTTTTCAATATCATTGGGAGAGATTTGATTGGCGGCTTCTTGAGATGCTGTGGCCACTCCCTTTCCTTTACCGTTCTTTTCTTGAAGCTTCAGCCTATAAACTTGATTTGCATCCATGTTTAATGCTTCAAGCATTGAGTCAGTTCCTAGCCATTCAAAAGCTAATTCCTCACTTTGTATTAACTCAGAATTAACTTTGGAGACGAAAGAATGATATTTTTCAAGTCTCCATTCCTTCCATGCTTGAACTAGGTTTAATTCCTTCATCAGTTCCGGATCATCTCGAGTTTGTGTTTTGTCGAACACAATGGGTTCAACATTGACTTCAACTGCAGATTGATTCGAGATTCTCCTTTGCAAATCATTTGAAACTTGCACTTCAACTCCTGCAAATTCCATTCGGGTAGTGTCTTCTTCTTCCATTGGCATCACAGGTATCTCAACTTCATGAGCTTCGGATTCTGCTACTTCTTGAGATGGAATAAGTGCTATAGCCGAGCTTACGGCTTCTTGATCTCTGTTGCTTGGGTTGCTCGATCCCATGTGTGCACTTCCTGCAGATTGAGTTTTATTGTTTCTCCTTCGAGAACTCTGTGGTGTACTGGTAGAACCACCTCCTTCTGATCCTTTGCGTCGATTTGTCTTTTTGCCATAGTCAGGTCCAAATTTTCTGAAAAGAGTTCTGTATATTCCAACATTTTTGTGTCTTCTGAGAGGCACATTCTTCTTTCTCAGAATTTCTCCAACAATGAGTCCATACCCAACTTTATGCAAAAAGTGATTTCCTTCAAGTGGTCTGCCATGGGGTTTTGCATTGTTTACAAAGAACAGTAGCCGGTTGAAGATGTATTTTGTCCAGTTGAATTTTATTCCTTGCATGATTCCATTCATCAGACTCACAGATGTTCCAGATAAATCATCCACACTTCCAAGCTTGTTGTCCAGAATCTTGTACATCATCTCAATGAGCATATCATATTCTGGTTTCAGTACGTTCTTCGGCTTGGTTGAGTCGTGAATCACAGGTGCTTTTGGACCACGAATTTCGTTCCAGAATTGTTGAGAGTTATAATGATGAGCTTCTGGCATAAGTTCTGAATCAGGAAAATTGAAGCACTCTTTGATGTCTTTTTCACAGATTTGAACATCTGTTCTTCCAACTTTAGAGTGAATCACGTTGTTCTTCACAGTGGCATGCAAATAGAACTCGGTCACATCTGTTTCAAAAACTCCAACATATTTGTAGGTGAAGAAATCGTATAGTCCACAGTCCTTCAAAGCATTGAGAATCTTCTTTGCTAATTCTTTGTCGACGGCTCCAAACATGAAAAACTCCGGATTGAGTGTCATCCCATCGATCAATTGTTGTTGTAGAGTAAGCAGATTTTTGGGTTGCATGGCTTTGGTTCCAGACATGTTGTTCGCCGGTGAGATTGAGAGCTTGAGAAAAAGATTTCTGATCTTGGTAGAACTGGAAAAAAATTTTGGCTGAGAGGAATACGAAAGGTTTCGTATGGTTTAAGAAGGATTATAGAAGAGTTATAAATCTCAGATAGAAATCTCAATTGAGACCCTTAGAATAGGTGTGGTGACAAGGCACTTGTAAGGGTGGAGGTGTCTTTTGGTTAAGGTGTTACTAGGAGAGAGAAAAAGGTTATCATTAGCAGACAAGGGCATTAAATGCCTCACAGTCTCTTAGGTACTCTATATACGTAAGGTGTATAGAGTAAGATGATTATGAATGGACACCTCTGATTATTTTTGAAGATGTGAGAGAGAGGTTGGATTTGGAGAGGATTTGATTTACGAGAGAGGATCTGATTTTGTGAGAGAGGGTGAGATTTTTTGTGGGATTTAATTTATGAGTGGGAGATCAGGAGGTGTAGATTTGAAAGGTGAAGAGTTTTAATGGGATTGGGTTTATGGGGGTAGAGGTTTAAGGGGTGGAGGTTTTTAATCCAATCTGATCTCTTCCTTCTTTATCTCAAAAAAAACGTTAGATGTATCATATAAATATAATCACACACAAATTACACATAATTTCGGAAATCTCACATATAATTTCACAAAATTCTGAAACATATATGAATATTAAAAGAAATTAAATCACATCCATATATAAACATGCATACATACGGTAAACTCCTAATTAACATAATCATAGATTTAGAAAATTTGACAAATTTCAATTAAACACCAAAAATATACATACACATACACGGTAGTTTCTAAAACACAAATAATCAAATAATCAAATATTTAGAAACTAGCAAATTATTTTAGATACCAATTAAAAAGATTAACTAATTAAAAACACTCAGCAATTATAACACACATATTTGTACGGCAATATTAATATAAACAGTTAAATCATACATGTCCCATATTATGCTATAGCTAAAATTAAAACACATAATCATGCGATTAAAATAAATAAACACAGATTTTCGAAAAAGAATTGCATGGCACATATTTTCACGTTAAAATTTACATGCAATTATATAAGTAGATACTAAACACATTGAAATAAATTATTCATGCAATTTTCGAATAAATATATAAACGTATATATTAAAAAAAATATATGAGCACAAGTATCAATTTGAATCATGAGATTAAGTCCAGTGATACTTAGCTCATTTCAAGCATTCCCAACTCATGCCTTAAGGTAGAAAATCTCGTTTCGCATAAAGGCTTCGTGAGAATATCTGCAACTTGGTTCTCCGTAGGGATATACTCGATTTTTAGATCTTTCTTTTCAACATGATCCCTTATGAAATGATGTCGTATGTCGATATATTTGGTTCTTGAATGAAGCACTGGATTGTGGGTGATAGCGATTGCACTTGTATTGTCACAAAATATGCTAACATCGTCGCAATTCACTCCATAATCCTTCAATTGTTGCTTCATCCACAAAATTTGAGCACAACAACTTCCTGCAGCAATGTATTCAGCCTCGGCGGTACTAGTTGCGATGGAATTTTGCTTTTTGCTAAACCAAGAAACAAGCCTTCCTCCCAAGAATTGACACGTTCCGGAGGTGCTTTTTCTGTCTATTTTACAACCTGCAAAATCCGCATCTGAAAAGCCAGTTAGCGTAAAATCTGTACCTTTAGGATACCACAATCCAACATTGATTGTGCCCTTCAAGTATCTTATGATTTTCTTTGTTGCGGTGAGGTGGCTTTCTTTTGGATTTGCTTGGAATCTTGCACACACTCCCACAGCATAAGAATTGTCCGGCCTGCTTGCAGTGAGGTATAGTAGTGAACCAATCATTCCTCTATACTCGTTTGTTCGACATCTTTTCCATCTTCGTCTTTGTCTAGCCTTATTGATGTACTCATAGGAATTTTGATCGATGATTTTCCATCAAGGCCAAACTTCTTTATCAAGTCGCGGGTGTACTTTGCTTGATTGATGAATATTCCTTCCTTCAATTGTTTGACTTGTAAGCCCAAGAAATAATTCAATTCACCCATCATGCTCATTTCGAATTTATTCTGCATAAGCTTCGAAAATTTCTCACACAAAGAATTGTTAGTTCTTCCAAAAATAATATCATCAACATATATTTGCACTAATAAAATATGATCACCATCTTGAATTCTAAAGAGAGTTTTGTCAACAAGGCCTTTGGTGAATCCACAGCTTATCAAGAACATTGACAAGGTATCATACCAAGCTCTAGGTGCTTGTTTCAACCCATACAATGCCTTTTTAAGTTTGTAGACTTTATCACCTTCGCCTTTTACCTCAAAACCTGGGGGTTGTTCGACATAAACTTCTTCTTCGAGTAGACCATTCAAGAATGCGCTTTTCACGTCCATTTGATAAACAGTGAAATCTTTGTGTGCGGCGTAGGCTAGGAAAATCCTTATAGCTTCGAGTCTGGCTACCGGTGCCAAAGGTTTCATCAAAATCTATTCCTTCTTCTTGAGAGTATCCTTTTGCAACGAGCCTTGCTTTATTCCTAACAATCACGCCTTCTTCGTTTGCTTTGTTCCGGAAGACCCATTTAGTTCCTACAACATTGTGGTTCATTGGTCTTGGAACAAGTTCCCAAACGTCATTTCTTTTGAATTGATCGAGTTCCTCTTGCATGGCGTCAATCCAACTTGGATCATTTAGAGCTTCGTCCACTTCTTTTGGTTCAATCTGTGATAGATAACATGTGAACAATGCTTCCATGGTAGATGATCTTGTTTTCACGCCATCTCGAACATTTCCGATCACTAAATCTGGTGGGTGATTTTTGAGCCATCTTAAGTCTGGTTCAAATGGGTGAGTGGTACTGGGTGGATTTACTGATTGAGAAGAGGTAGCACTGGTTCGAATTTCTGCTTCATTTTCTAGATTTCCAACTTCTCCAGTAATTGCATCCAAGGGCTGATTTGCAATTTCCACTTCAACTGTATCCCTGGGTTGATTTGCAATTTCAATACCAATTGCATCCCGCATTTCATTTCTTACTGGATGATGGATGGGATTTTCTAGAGAATTAATTTCCAACTCATCCATTCCCTGCAAAATATTTTCTTCACACGTATCATCAGTATCACAAAAATCAATATGACACTTGTTACCATTTTGCTCAATATTTTCGCCATTTTCGTCCAGAGCATCAATATTGACGTGTGATTTTCATCAAATACCACGTGTATGGATTCTTCAACCACCATTGTTCTTTTGTTCAACACTCTGAATGCTTTGCTGGTAGTCGAATATCCTAGAAAAATTCCTTCATCTGCACGCTCATCAAAAGCTTTTAGATGCAATTTATCATTAATATGAATAAAGCACTTGCATCCAAAAATATGAAAATAACCAATATTTGGTTTTCTCCCTTTATATAGCTCATATGGCGTCTTCTTGTACTGCTTATGGATCATGCTTCGATTTTGCGTATAGCAAGCAGTGTTGATAGCTTCCGCCCAATATCTTTTCGGGAGACCGGCTGCACTAATCATCACTCGTGCGGCTTCTTTAAGCGTCCGGTTTCTTCTTTCGGCAACACCGTTTTGTTGTGGTGTTCTAGCGGCAGATAATTGATGAGAAATTCCATGTGAATTGCAAAAAGCTTGTATAACTCCATTCACGAACTCGGTTCCACGATCGGTTCAGATTTTTGATATTTGCAATTCTTTCTCATTTTGTAGTTGCTTCAACAGCTTCGGCAACACTTGTTCAACTTCATTTTTCTTCTTGAGAAACACAGTCTAAGTGTACCTGGAAAAATCATCAACAACAACAAGAGTATATTTCTTACCACTTACACTTATTGGATCAACCGGTCCAAATAAGTCCATGTGTAGAAAACTTAGCGGTCTTGATGTTGATTCATGCGTCTTAGACTTGAATGATGATTTGATTTGCTTTCCGCGTTGGCATGCATCACACACTTAGTCCTTCTTGAAGATAATACTTGGTAGTCCTTCAACTAGATTTTTCTTTGCAAGCTGATTGATGGTCTTGAAGTTTAAATGGTTGAGCTTTCTGTGCCATTCCCAATTTGCTTCATTCGAATTTCTGGCCATTAAGCATACTGAATCTTTGCTTGTGCTCCAATCAACAACATACATATTCTTTCGCCTTTTTCCAGTGAGCACAACTTCATTGAGAGCTCATTTTTTATTAGGCAATTATCTTTGGAAAATTCCACAAGATAGCCTTTATCACAAAATTGACTAGTGCTCAACAAATTGAATTTTAGGCCTTCAACAAATGAAACATCTTCGATCTTCAAACCATTTCTTTCAATTGTACCAACTCCTTTTGTAGTCCCATAATTTTGATTTCCTCCAAATATAAACTTTTGGTCCATCGATTTTCTTGAAATTAACTAGACATGATTTATCTCTAGTCATGTGACGTGAGCAACCACTATCGATGTACCAAACATCCTACAAAAAAGATTAGTTGGTTTTAGGTACCCATACTTGCTTGGGTCCTTTGCTGTTAGTGATTTTGGTAACCAAACCCACCTTGATCCTATTGAATTAAGATAAGGCCGGTTTGTAACCATTTGAAACACGATAATCATAATTAACTTTTGAAAATATTTTTGGCGCCGGGTTTGAAAAACATTTTTATATCTAGGCACCTGGGAAGAGGATTGTTGCTTTGGTCTATAAGAAGCATTTAAACAAGATTTACACAACCAATCCTTTTGAGTGGAATAAAATCTTCCATCTCTATTTCTAGAAAAACTTCCCTCTTTCTAAAAATTCTTTTTACACTTGACTCTTTGGCATATCTTTGCTTGAAGAATTTTTGTTGCTTTGCCGTAGTATTGAACTGTTTCGGCCTTTTCAACATTCAACTTTGCTTTTGTTTGATAGCCAAGTCCTTGTCTCATTGTGTTATACTGACTTTTAACAAATTTTACTACTTGCACTTCATTGTTTAAAGAGTAGTAAGATTAGTCAGTTTCGGAGGGGTTTGAGAACATGTGGAGTCATAACCGATTCCGGTTCTATCTCCTGATGGCTTTTGCATGTTTACCATTTTATCCATAATTTTGGAACGAATTAGTAAACGTAGCAATGGATAGCCGAAGGTTATGTTCTCTAACCTCTCTTGATTTACACTCTTCTTGAAGTTGAATATTTTCACTCTTCAAGTTACTCACTTCAAGTAGAGCATCTTGCAATTTTTATTCATCTCTTCTTTTTCAAGAATTAGAATATTATTGCGCTCCTTGAGTTGAGGATGAGTGATCATAATCTCTTGACAATCTCGCATTAGACTGCCAATAGATTCACGAGAAAAAGAGGAATTAACAGAATTAGATGTTACCTCTTCTTCCTCTGCTCCAAGAGCCATAAAGCACTCTTCACTTTGAACTCAACTCAATTGATTTGCGTATTAGAGCCGTGTCATCTTCCGAACTTGAGCTTTCATCACTTGATGACAATCCATTCGACTCATCATTTTCATTTGGTTCATTGCTAACGAGAGCTTTTCTTTTGTCACGCTTGAACCTTCGATCTTTGCTTTCGGATTTATTTCGGTGTAGATTCAATATTTATGCCTTGATACTTGCTAACGATCGGATACGGACAATTTTATTTTGAAATGTCCGGGTTTGCGGCCAATTGTAGCATAAATTGTTGTTTTCTTCGACTTTCTCTTCTTGTGTCGTGCGAGAGACGAATTTTCCACGAGCAGAATTTTGTTGTCTCCTCTTCGCATAAACCTTTTGAACTTTTCACAAAAAGAGCAAATTGTTCGTCAGTTATAAAATCAATATTATCTACTGACCTGGAGGTTGACGCGTTGTTCGGCCATTAGAGCTGGATTTCGAATTTCATGAACTTCATCATCTTTGGCCTTCATTTCGAACTCATATGCTTTAAGATCACTAAATAATTTGTCGGTTGACAATATTCTTAGATCTCGGTGATCTCGCATAGCCGTAACCTTCATATCCCAAGTAGATGGTAAGCCTCGTTAGAACTTTGAGATTAATTTCCTTTTGGCTAATATTTTTGCCAAGGTCATTAATTTCTCCAAGTATTTTAATCATTCGAAGCTTCCATATCAACAATGGATTCGTTTGAGAGCATTTTGAAGTCCTCGAACTTCTTCATAGCAATAGTGAGCTTGTTATCTTTTTCTTGTTCATCTCCTTCTCCGATCTTGATGAGAGTATCCCAAATTTCTTTTGCACTTGTACATTTTCGAACCTTTGGGAATATTGTATCATCAATGGCTTTGAACAGAATATCTTTGGCAATGTTGTCAAGATTGTTCCTTTTTTCTATCATCCGGCGTCCATTCCGGTTTTGGCTTTGGTACGAATTGTTGAGCATCGGTGATAGAAGAAAAGCCGTATTCACTTTCAATATTTCGATCGGTCCAGTGGAAATAACTTCCCACATTTCATCGTGTAAAGCTGATAGATGAACCTGCATACGAACTTTCCAATCATCAAATTTATCAAGTGAAATAACAGATTTTGAGCTAAATCTTTATTCATCTTCTCGATGGATACGAGAGACAAATAATCCAATTTACACACACTGGGTAAGATGGATCTGCCTAGTCAGAAACAAGGTTGACCCAACCTGCTCTTGATACTAATTGACTCAAATAGGCTACAGGCCTTGATACCAATTGTTAGTATCGATTAGAGACAAATTTGACTCGGATAGGCACCGGCTCTGATACCAATTGTTGGTCCCAAAAGAGGTAAGGTGAAAGTCTAGAGGGGGGGGGGGGGTGAATAGACTTTCAAACTTTTCGCACAATATAACAAAAGGTAAGCCAGAGATAAACCAAGACTCTTAACTAGATTGTTAGAGTCCGGTGCACAGCGGAATTAAATAAACGATACGGTGTGTGTGTAGATCGTGTCAAGATTATTGACGTGAGAAGCAAGCAAGAGCAGTAAGTAAAGAAAGCAGTAAAGAACACAAGGCAATTTATAGTGGTTCGCGAGGTGATGTAATCCTCCTACTCCACTTGCTCTTTTCTCAAGAGCCAATTCACTATATCCACCACTTCTTGGTTCCAAGATACAATGAATTCCGTGATCTAGTGCTTTGATCACCAAGCCCACACTAATCACGCCCAGTGCCTCCGACACTGCTGCTTCGGGTTTCACGTCGCCGTTACTTTCCCAGGATTTCACAACTCCGTGCTACTTTCCCCCGTCTTCTACGATCCGGTAGAAACGTATCCGTGATCTGGTGCTTTGATCACCAAGCCCACACCAATCACGCCCAATGTCTTCCCGACACTGCTGCTTCGGATCTCACAACTCCGTGTGACAATCCAGGATTTCACAACTCCGTGTTACTTTCCTCCTTTCCCTTGTTTTGCTCCAAAACAAGTTTTGCCTTGCTTCCAACTTTGAGATTCTGTAGATGATCTTCGTTGATGCGCTGAATCTCTTGAAGTTGATGAAGATTTCAACACTCTTGGATATTTTTTTCTAAGCTCTGTATCACTCTGAGTGTTTATCTCACAAAAGATATATCAATTTAAGCTCTGAGATGGAAAGCTTTCTTTGAATTTTGTATGCTCTGTTTAGCTCTGTATTCTTGCTTCTTGCTATTTGCTTCTGCTTTCCTCAGCTTCAATCTTCATCTATTTATAGCTGGTAATGAGAATCCGTCCGTTGGAAAGAAACGGTCTCATTTTCGAATTTTGCTTAGCTGTATAGCCTTTTGTCAGAAGATAGATAACGTTGCAGATCTTGTCAGATATTTCAAATTGAGCTTGAGGTTTCAGCAAAATGGCGTCCCATGAATCTCCATCTGGTGTAGATCACGCCTCTTGGGATTTTTATCTTCAAAATATATTCTCAATATAATCCCTTACTAGTTAGACTAGTATTTTTGCTTCTGCAACTTCTTCTAATATCTTCCTCTGTTTTCGCGTGTCTGGGTCTGTAGACTGCTTCCAGACTTCATCTCTTCAATTGACTTGAAATCTCTTCCCTTGTGAAACTTCATCCTTTCTATTTTGGGAAAAATCTCTATCCCTTGCTAGATTTGTCAATTGAATTCTCATCCTTACTTGATTTGGAATTGCAATCTCATCCCTTGCAATCTATATCTCCAATTGAATTGAAGCCTTGTAAATCTCATCTTCAAATTGATTTCCTGTACCAATTTGAACTTCAATTCTTCTGATGAAATTGCATCC